>NW_005842748.1:567460-575449 GCF_000455745.1 Alligator sinensis
TCCACAAGAGAAGGCTGAGAGGGGATCTGGTGGCTGTTTACAAGCTCACCAGGGGGGACCAGTGGGAATTGGGGGAAGCTCTGTTCCCTTGGGCACCACTGAGGGTTACTAGGAATAACAGCCACCAATTGTTAGAGAGAAGGTTCAGGCTGGACATCAGGAGGCATTACTTTATAGTTAGGGCTGCCAGGCTCTGGAATGAGCTCCCAAGTGAGGTGGTACTCTCTCCTACCTTGGGGGTCTTCAAAAGGAGACTGGACAGATATTTGGCCAGGGTGATCTGACCACAGCACCCATTCCTGCCTGGGGCAGGGCATTGGACCTGATGATCTGTTTAAGTCCCTTCTGACCCTAAGCACTATGATACTATGAAAGTGTTTCTCTTTGTTTATAGTTTCATGAATATACCAAGAATATATAACTGATGCCAATTATTTACAAAGAATAACTTTACCAATAAAATTTACTCAGTTTACATAGTTAATCCTTATATGATTTATGATATAAAGCATATCTTTCTTTATAAAGTGCTTCTGAACCACATAAATGGATGTATAGATTATACGCAGGAACCATGTCACAAAGCCCTGAAATGAGTCAATCTCTCAAGTAAAAAGGAAGAACCTGTTTAAAACCACATAATAACACTATCAAACCTTTTGTGGCAGCAGGGAATAGATTTGCAATGAGAGGCAAAGATTTTCTCTGATATCTTTGACTCTACCAACTGTATAATTGGGAGAGCTGTTGGATGAGTTTTTGGACATCAAGTGCCTCTCTTCAGGTCTGCACTATTCCATTTTCAATGGCAGGAAACTATTAGGCAAGCAGAGTTTAATTACTCAAATCTGAGTTTGATCAAGACACCACAGTTAACTTTGACTATAGGTGCAAAAAGTGTACTGCAATCTCATATAAACCAAAGTTATCAGGTTATTGATTTCCTGTGCTAGCTCAAAGACAGCAGTGAACTCTATAACCCTGTTATCATTTGAGTTATACACAGTGAAGAGTATTATTTGTTGAATAACCATTTCCACTGTCTGTATCTTCCTTGGAGGTTCTACCTATCAGTATTTCAGAGCACTGAAGAGATCACATTGCATCATAGTATGGTTACAGGACCCTCTTTTCTGCTCACTAATGTTCAAGAAAGGTCAATTCAAGCTGGAACAGGTGAAGGAAAGGGATACTGGGATGATCAGAAGGATGAAGAGTCCTTCCTAGGGCAGGAGTCTAGAAGAGTTTGTCTCATATAGGCCAGCAAAATGAAGCCTGAGAGGGGATCTGATAGTTTTTTACATACAGCTGAGATAGTTTACATACATGTGGGAGGTAAATACCAGGATGGGAGAAGACATTTTTAATCTATAGACCTATGTTGGTACCAGAACAAATGGGCATCAACTGGTCATTTAGACTAGAAACAAGAAGTAATGGGGCTCTGGAACCTCCTTCCAATTGGAGTAATAGGGCCAAGAGCCTAACTGCTTTTGAGCTGCGGTTCAGTGTATTTGTGAAAGGAGTTATATGACCTGGTGCCTGTGATAGCATGGAAGTGGCCTCAGTGACCCATGAGGTTTTTTCATTTGTATGTTCCTATCTCCCAATCAACTCTGACCTTTTCTGGCTTGATTTATGACTCTGTTACCAATATGCCAATTGATTAAATGTACAGAAAAGACTAAAACTGAAGTGAAAACTTAGTATCATCTTGATTTTAACTGAGCCCAGTAATAATTTATGTCACTGATGATGGACTGATTTTCACCTGCTTCCCCTGAAGTCTGCATGAAAAAAAATCTTGCTGTGTTCAGTGGAAGCAGGAGTGAGCCCTGCAATTATTTTTAATTTAATTCTTAAACTCCAGCAGATCTTTATTCTCACAGTGTTATGTTTCTCAGTACATTTAAGAAGCAACATTCCTTAGTCAATAGTATGGGCTAAATTCCTCCCCAAAGCCAAAGGAATTGCATTATGGAAGAATTTAGACCTTGGGTTTCTATAGGACCTTACATAGAAAAGAAACTGATGCTTTGGGCTGAGTCAAGACATTCCTAGAAGGAATAGGGTGTTGCTAACTGTTTCTTCACTTGCCCTTTCAACCACAGCTTCTTGGTCCTGTGTGTTGAAATCTGTAATCTTTTGAACTTACTGATACTGCAGAAAACCATAACCATAACTTTGCTCACTTTATCTCTCTTAACCCCTGTCTATGCCCACCAGAAAAATGGCATTAGTGCCTCTTCAGAAAATGATGGTTCTTTCTATCAAGAATGCTGTTTTTGCCATCAAGATACTGTTGTGACTTTTCTGGACAAGGTGGACAGGGTCAGGGATCAAGATCACAGTTTGTTTTTTCCTGAAGGCTGCAGTATTGTTTCAGGGATACACATAAAGTCCTACTCTATATTCCAAGATGAAAATTTATGTTAACCTTATCAAAGGAACCCCTCTATAACCTGATTTGCAGTTAGTTACCTCTAATACAGATGGGTTGTAACTTATACCACTCTTACGACCAATGACTTCTGACTTTAGAATCCTATCAGACTTGAATCAAAGTTAAATCCTGGCTTGATATCCACTGAAACCAAGGGGAATCTTTCCATTGACTTCAGTGGACATTGGCTCAGATCCCTAATGCACTAAGCACAGCTGCTGTCAGAGGAGAGTTTAAGATTATTGTAACTGTGTTAAAGCTTTTATTTTTCTAAGATTAGTATTTTTCAGGAGGGTGGCATGGGCACCAAGGCTTGCAGTTGGCAGCCTGGAGGTTGCAAGTTTGAGACCATTGCAGAAGTGCTCATGGCATGGCCCTGTCAGATTCCAATGAATCTGTGAATCCTGCTAAATATCTTGTCACAAGGACATGAGAAAGGAAAGGGAGTAGGAGGAAAAACCTTCCCAAGATTGGTTTGGGAATAGCCTGGCAGGAATGACATGAGTGTTTTTTTGCTTTCTGTGTGTAGCTGATACAGAGACTGTTTGGGCTTCTGAGTAGGATCTTTCTTGCTCCCACCTCTGCCTGGCAAAAGTGTGAGGCTCTATTCTACTATACTGTTCTTGAAAGCCCTCTAGATAGCCAAATAAGGGTCTGACACCACAACCTCTACTCAAGTGAGTAGTTCTTTTGAAGTGACTTCAAAGAGAATAGTTGCATCAGGTCTGCAGGTACTGTAGTTGAGCATGACCAATACCATTTCTATTGTGTAGTGACTTAAACATTATTTCTCATAAGCAAATGGGTATTTTTTTACACTGTTGACATGGAGCCTTTGGCTTAGCAAGGGACACTTGTGCAAGGTTTTCTGAATCAACTTATCATGGGCCCAGGGCATCTGTTGCATTTTTCTCATCATTAGGGAAGAAATAAAAGCTGCTTGCTAATCCCCAAAACACTTTGTTCCTCTATGGTCCTTCTAACAGTAATGCCCCTAAGTGGTGATTAAGGACTCCAGAGACATTTCTCAAGAGAGATTCCCTTCTCTCCCAGTAGCAGGGAGAAAGAATCAAATGTTCAAGCTGGGTAATGTTTTTTTAATTAATACCATGGGACTAAAAAAAAAGAAAAGATAATTATACTGGGCTTTTAACCTTTATAGGCCTCTTATGTTGACTTTAAGTACAGACAACTCTCCCTGCTTAGTTTGTGGATTTAGGATAATAGTGTTAACATGCAAGCTGGGGTAGTGGTTGTTGCAGTTAAGAGTTTAACCAGGTTGTGTCTACCCCTGCTCTGACTGGCAAGGAGCAGAAAGAGGCCAGGGGACCCCTGGGATGTTCTGCCTCTTAATTCCTTAAGCACTTGGCCCTAAAGCTGCTAGTGAATGAAGACTCCAGCACTGATACCCATGCTGGCAAACCCTTAGGAAAAGGAGGGCAGGTCTATGATGCAGCTCCCCCTGCCATGGCCCTGAAAGCTAGATCTGAAGAGAAAGCTGCTGATGCTGCACCCTGCTAGTCGGCTGATTATCCTCAGTATCTTTCTCCCTATGGGCCTAAGGACACTAACCAAAAACAATGAGTACATGGGGTGAAAAGCCTGATTGGCTGGTCCTCTGTATTCATTGTACTTATTTATGTGCATGCAAAATTAGTGTAAAAATACTGAGACATGCAGTGCTTTTGCACTGGGAGAAATGATTTGCAAGATTCAATTTCCCCACAAATCAAACTCTGAGAATCAAACCCCACAAATGTACTCTGAAGCTGAGGAAATTCATCAACTTGTATTTAATTTTATGCAGTCCCCTTTTTGTGCTTTCCATTTGTTTTTGCTAATAACTTAACTTCCAGCAATCCTTATTGGAGATGAAGCTGGGAGCAGAAAGTTAGGCTGGCTTGGTAATGTTTCTTGTTCCGTCTAAGCAGGGAGATATTTTTTCTCCAGCACTCCATTGCTAGAATAGCTCTCAGAACAGGTGGGTATGTGAGTGTTGTGTGGGTGTAACCAGAGGAAGTTAAACAATATTTTGTTTCACTGTTAGAGATCTTTCTTCTCTTACCCCTGGCCCTAAGTGCCCACAGCCAGAAAAACAGGGATTCAGAACTAGTCCTGTATGACAGAAATAAAATATAGAGTTTCACCACTTACTCCTGGCTTCAAAGGATAAGTGTACCACTAGGCTGAGAGTCACTAATATGCATGAGAGGAAAATAATTTACATTCTTTTGCATCCCCAGATCTGCTTTCAGGCATGATTTGTTTTGGCCCTCACATTAGGAGGAAATTGAAGAAAAGTATATTTTCAATTGTCTCTAAACAGACACCTGTTGTTTCAGGTGAGAGTCTGAACCTAAGGCCTGTTGAGTTCAAATATATGTGATATCCTTCAGATATAATGGGCCCAATTCCCCACTGTTTTGTATCTTGCACAGTCATTTCCACCTGGGCAATGTGAGCCTAAAGAAGTTCTAGCCAAAAACTGTTGACTGTATGCTAGTCCTATTGACTGCACCTTGGATGAGAAGAGCTACAGTCCAGACTGGTGGAACCCAATGTGCAGAAATGGCCTGATGACTTGCCTTGATATTCTCTGCCTCATCTGCTTGGCCCTATATTCAAGTCGTTTTAAGATGTGCTTTGCCACTATACCTTTATAGAAGACTGGTTTGTGTTGGGTAAAAAGCACATGGCAGCATAGTAAATTAAATTCTTCTTTGAATTAATTTACAAAGATTTGAATGTGGAGTAACTATGGAACAGTAGAGTTATACCAGTGTAACTCAGCAGAATTTGGCCCTACTTCATGGATTATCATAGAGAAGTAAGGCTGGAAGGCTCTACATGAGATGCTTCAAGTGCAGTAGACTCATTCTACTGCACGTTAGCTCAGCAGGCAAAACCCATACTAAAGTGCAGTAGAATGAGTCTACTGTGAAGTAGTGTCACTTAACATACATGTACCAGCACTATTGCACAGGAGTGCTGGTTACTGCACGTTTAGTTAGTACCTGTTATTAGTTAGTACCTGTAATAGCAGGTACTAACTAAATGCGCAGTAACTACAGTGCATTAATGCACGTGTAGATGTGCCCTAAGAGTTGTTTTTCCCTGTCGTGTCTGGCTGTTACAGGAAAGAAGAAACTTCCTCACCACCTACAAAGAAGCAGAAAGTAAAAAGCTGAGTTCAAAGCTTATTCTCCCAAAAGAAAAGGATCACATTGTGTCTTCTTGGATGATTACATCAAAAAATTCCCAAAGAAGTGCATGGCTGAGCAGTGCTCAGTATTTTCTGACACAGCTCTTGTGAAACTGATTTGCTGTGCTTATTTGACTTAAAGTTGCCGATCCAAATTTAGGACTACTAAGAGGCTAAAGAGCAACCAGCAGCTCTGGGATATTTCAGAGGATGTGAATTATAACGAGGTCATAGTAAAGAGTTCAAACCAAAAGTGGGTACACTGGCTGAATGGATGATTTTCATGATAAGAAATGGAACAAAATTCAGGAACTGATTCATTCTTCTCGGTAAATTTCTGTGCAAGTGCCAGTCTTATTTTGTCCATATAAAACAAACCCCAGGTTAACCTATTTAAAATGGGGTTAAAAGGGGTCATAAATCTTTGTAGGAGCTGAAGATTCACAGAAAACTAGGTCTGATCTCTTTTACATCTGTTTCAGGTTCTCAGCCTTATCTGGTTCAGCTGCCTTTACTCTTTGTGGTTGCACACAAATACCATTAAACAAAAGTCCTTTTGCAGTTGCTGAGTGGCAGGTATAGGGTAACTATACTACGAACACTGAGCACAGAGGAGGGAGGGCTGGGACAGCGGGGTGGGAGCTCTCTGAGAGTTATTGCTGCAGACAGCCCCCAAAGCCTGGCTGATTGACATTGTAAATCTATACAGAGGGGTTGTTTGAGGGGAGTCTGTCAGATTGACAGTGTAAATGTGTAACACACACAGCCTGTGAGAGAGGAGTCTGCCGGCGGGTGGGAGAGCGCTGGCTGAGTGTTGGTCACACGGAGATTGAATTACAGCTGAATTAGATCAGAGCTGTGGGAAACAGCACCTCCTAAACACACACACAGTCTCATAGGGAGCTGTGGGGGAGGAGGGGGAGATGGAGGCGGGCAGCTGCGGTGAAGTACTAAGGGCAGCTAACAGAAGCTAGCAGCTAACTTAATTACTGGAGACCTTTCCACAAGCTGCTCGCCAACGTTTGTAGACTCCAGCATTTGAGACTGAAAGGCTCCATGGTGGCAGCCCAAGGATGAAACAGGCAGCATTTAATGTGCCTGGAAGGAGAGGGAATGTGGACTTCAATACAAGAGGAAAACCATGCCCCGGCCAGGCTGGGAAAGGCCTGGATGCTGCGGCTTTTAGACCCACAGCTGTAAGGGTCAGACTCCAAGGGGGATTTGGGTGGCTTTAACGGATACCTTTTAAGATGTGAGGTTTTATAGCATTTCACTAGCACCATGGGGAAGGAGCTTAATGCCCTAACGGCCTCCTCAGATACTGATCACCCTCCTAATCCTTTGGCTTTTCCACGTTCCCCGATGGCATTTCGCAAACCTGCAATATTAATGGCTTTGGGTTGAGGGTCGGGGTGGGGGGCTTTAAAACAGAAACATTTTAAGCTCTATTAGAAAGGGCAAAAAGTCAGTTGGCTTTGAAATGAGTTCACTCAGCAGGGGTGATGGAGGCATTTCCAGGAGACAGCGGGAAAGCATTTGTTTTCTTGGCTGGCACTGAACTGCCTGGTTGCAATGCTGTGCACAATGCATGGCATTCTCTAGGGCAATCACACCTCGGCGCCTTCAAATGATCCCTTCTCGCCCTCTCTCTCTCAGCTGGAGAGGAAATTCACTGTGCTGGTTTTTGCTGGGTGGGAGGGAAACAATCTCCTTTCTGCTCTTTCCTTCCCTATAATCTCCTGTGTTTGCAGATCTCTTTGTGGGCCAGTTGGGGGGATGGGAAAATGACCCATCAAGCATTGTACCCAGAAGATTGTATTTTTATTATGCAATGCACTCTTAGTGCAATTCTCTTTTATTTGACCTTCCAGTGGCTGTTGCTTTGCATAATCTCACTCTGCGTAACGCTAGTTACAAACAGAGTTCAACTTTAAAGTCTCCATCTACAGTCTGCTTCTCAGAAATCAAATGAAAACCAGACAAAGAAAATGGGTTTATCAGTATAGTCAGGCTGCAGACAATTCGTGGTCTGGCTAGGCAGTTTACCCCATTACAAAATCAAGACTGCCCCATGACCCCAGCCCAGCAGGAAAGGCAGAGCTCAGATCAGGGCAGGGTGGTGTGCTGCCCTTGGTAGTATGGTCCCAGAGCTCTTGTGACACTGATTTGTAACATCCTAAACTAGGGGTATCAAACGCATCCAGTTGCCCTCCTAATCCTTTGGCTTTTCTACATTTCCTGAGGGCATTTCTCAAACCTGCAATATTAATACTTTGGTTCATTTTTTGTTAAAAAATGGAGATCTGATATAGGGGGAAAGTGGGTAGCTATTAATAATTTCCCT
>NW_005842748.1:575480-579819 GCF_000455745.1 Alligator sinensis
AAAATGTGTCCTATACCTAAAATTACAATGGCATTTCACTCTGGTACTGACAGAACTGATAACTTGTGCTCTTCCTTGCCTCAGTTCAGTAAATCATTTAAGCATGTGTTTAACTTGAAGTCAGATTTATTTATATGGGACCAGGGCTGTCCCTGGTGGGGGGGGCAAATTGGGGCGACTGCCCCATGCCCTGTGCTTTGGGGGGCCCTGCAGAGCTAGGTGGAGTGGCTGCGGTGACTCTGCGCCGCCACCTCTGGCTTCACGTCCAGCCGCTCACTACCACCCCCACCTCCAATGCTGCCACTGCCGATGGCAGCGGCAGCTTCTTCAGGTCCGGGGCACGTGGTATCAGAACAGGGTGGCACCCCGCATGGGCTGATTTGCCCCGAGCCCCACACCCTGCTCAGGTCAGCTCTGTATGGGACTTAAATGTATACTTGATTGCTTAATGGCATCATGGCCAAATGCCCGATGCACCTTCCCATTCTATAGGAAGGGGAGACAGGTAATGAGAGAAAATGTAAATTTTCTTTTTTCTCTTAAGTTTCCATGTCCCTTGAGATGGAGGGAAAAAAAGAGAGACAGCAGGCACTTTCTTCAGACCGCTGTGCTGTGCTTTGTCTTTCACTTACAGAATAACTCACTGTGGGCTTGATCCTTATCTTATACTGAAATGAATGGAGTCAGACTGGTGTAAAAGTGGTACAAGTCAGATCAGAATCAGTCCCTCTCAATGTCATTTCTTCTAAAAACATAATCATTTGTCATCTCCAAAGATGAGGGAGAGAAAACTTTGCAGCAGAATCTGATAAATTAAAAACATTTTAAACTATGGGCAAAAACACTAAACATGTCTATATCTTACAAAATACACAACTAAACATTTCTGTCATTGCCTGGACTAGATTAAAAAAAAATCTGCCCACTTTGACACTGCAGAAATCTGAGGCCACCTGTTTTACCCTAAGATTGTGAGGAGGCAAACAAATGAAATGGAAAAGAAAACAGACCTGTACTAGTTATTTTCAGGTGGTTTACAATTCATAGATTCATAGATTGTTAGGGGCTGGAAGGGACCTTGTAGATCATCGAGTCCAGTCCCCCTGCACTAGACAACTAGGGTCAAGTGACCTCAGCGAGGTTACTGTCCAGTCTCCTTTTGAAGATTTCCAGGGTAGGTGATTGCACCACCACTGGACAGAGTTTATTCCACAGTCTGGACACCCTGACTGTGAAGGAGTTTTTCCTGGAATTGAGCCTGAAGCGGCCTTCCAGGAGTTTGTATCCATTGCTCCTGCTCTTCCCCAGGAGTGCCCTGGTGAACAGCTGTTCACTGAGTTCTTGATGTACTCCCCTGATGTAGCGGTAAGCCACTACCAAGTCCCCTCTCAGCCTTCTCTTCTGTAGACTGAAGAGACCCAAGTCACTCAGCCTCTCTTCATATGGCTTGTCTTGCAAGTTCCTAATCATACTGGTGGCTCTTCTCTGGACCCTCTCAAGTTTTTCCATGTCCTTATTGAAGAACAGCGCCCAGAACTGGATGCAGTACTCCAGCTGTGGTCTCACTAGTGCAGAGTACAGTAGGAGTATCACTTCCTAGTTTTGCATGAGATGCAGTGGTTAATGCATGCCAACATGTTGTTTGCCCTGCTGGCCACAGCATCGCACAACTGGCTCATGTTCATGTGATGGTTGATCACTACCCCTAGGTCCCTTTCGGCCATGGTGCAAGTCAAATTGTCACCACCAAGCCTGTAGGTATGTTGGGGATTGTTTGCCCCCAGATGGAGCACCTTACACTTCTGAGTGTTGAACTTCATCTGGTTCCAGTCTGCCCAACTCTCCAGCCTGTCCAGGTCCGCTTGTATCTGCAACCTATCTTCTGGCATAACCACACTCCCCCATAACTTGCTGTCATCTGCAAACTGGCCAGCAAGCTTTTCACCCCCTCATCCAACACCATTGATAAAGATGTTGAAAAGCACCGGTCCAAGCACGGGTCCCTGAGGGACACCACTGGCCACTTTTTGCCAAGACAACACAGATCCATTCATGAGAACTTTCTGGGTCCTACCCTGTAGCCAGTTTCTCACCCACTGAACTGTTGAACAGTTAAACCTACGATCTTCTAATTTTCCTGCAAGGATATCGTGGGATACTAGATCAAAAGCCTTTTGGAGGTCTAGGTATATAATGTTGACCTTCCCTCCTGTGTCCATGTGGCAAGAGACCTGTTTGTAGAAGGAGATGAGATTGGGAAGACAAAACCTACCCATGATGAAGCCATGCTGGCTGTCATTCAGAATCTTGCCCTCAATGAGTGTATCGCGCATAGATTCTTTAATGAGCTTTTCCAAGATTTTCCCTGGGATGGAGGTTAGGCTGATTGGCTTATAGTTGCCCGGGTCTCCTCTCTTCCCCTTCTTGAAGATGGGCACAATGTTGGCCCTCTACCAATCCTCAGGGATTGCCCCTGTGCGCCACGATTTCTGAACGAGTTTTGCCAGGGGTTGGGCGATGACCTCAGCCAGCTCCTTCAGCGCCCCTGGGTGGACTCCTCTCTCCCTGAAGTGCGTACTGTGGTCAAAGAAACTGAAGCCCTCACGATAGCATCACTGTTGGAGTTTAAATAGATAAACTTCTTTTTTAAAGGTAACTACAGGTAGGAACTTTAATCTACAGATTAATAGTACTTACTGTACATAAATGTTCAATGTGATTTTTGGGAGGAAGGACATTTTGCCTTGTGGGTTAGCTGGGACTTTGAACTGGGTTCCATTTCCAACTGTACTGTAGAAGTCCTGGGTGATTTCAGGCAAGTCTCTCAACCTCTCTAGGTTTCATTTCCTCTTTCAAAAAATCTTTATCTCAAAGGGGCACAATTCACAAACGGAGCCAGGTTAGTTCTGGCAAAATGTTTTTCAACAATTCACAGAAACAGAAATTTCAGGAAATGGTCATTTTTTGATGAATTTCTCACTTAAAAAATGTTGAGGAACAAAGCTACAGAAGTATCAAAATGTTTTTCCATTTTGACATTCTTTAAATGAAAATGATGATGTTTTGGTTGAAGCCAACTTTTCATTTAGTAATTGTAGTTAATTTACATTAAAAAAATAAAGCTGGTCATAATGCAAACCAAATATTTATAATTTATTGAAAAAAAAGGTTTCAGTTGACATGATCTGATTCTTTTAGACGATCATTTTTGTACATTTTTGAGAAGTCTAGAACTTCTAGGTTGCATTTTGCTTAGGACCATGCAAAATGTTCTGTACCCTAAAGCACTTAAAAACAAGACATACCAAATGGGTCTGGTAAACAATAGGATAGTGTTTGTCCTATTGTCCTCCTTCAGACAGGCTTGAATCCTGTAATATGACTTTATGGGATACAGGTTGCCCAGTTACTCAGAACAGGTTACTGTTGTTATTGTGAAAAATATCAAATGTCATTTGTTTTTTTTAACCATCATCCTGTTTTAAGGGCAGGCATTTGGATTTCCTCTTGGCTACAGTGATCTCTAGTTCAGCTGATATAAGACTGAATCCTTGTGACTTCCCCAGAAATCTCCACCTTCCTCCTCACAACTTGTAAAGAAACCCTTGTGTGAAAACCATGGATTCATTCATCAGAGCATATCTTGTTTTTTCATCTGAATTCTTGCGGGCCTTCCATGCAAATTGTTTGTGTCATAGTTCACAATGGAAAGGTAGCAAATTCCACTGAAGAGTATTTGATTTGAGATGTACTGTAGTGCTGAAGAAATACACAGCTGGCAGCCAAGTGGGTCAGAATAATGCTTACAAGAATGCAGAAGCATAGCAAGCTATTTCAGTGTCTGGGGCAGATATGGGGGGAATTTTACTGATCATTGGAGAGCAGGGGGAGGGAGAGTGGAATCCAATATTGCCAACCCCATCATGCCAAAAATCATGAGACAAATGCTTTAAAAATCAAGATATTGGCACATAAATCATGAGATGCTTTTTTTGAAGTGTGTGTGTATGTGTGTGTGGGGGGCCTTATTTGTGAAGGTATTGGGGGCTGTGGGTGTGTGTGGGGGATTTGGAGCCCAGGGAGGAGGGTCCCCAAATACCCTGGCAGGATGTGGGGTACTGCGGGTCAGGAGCGAGAAGCAGCAGCAGGGCTGGGTGGGCTGTGGCTTGGGAGTGAGGGGCAGACAGACAGAGACACAGACACATAGAGACACTGACAGACGCGCAGACAGCTCCCAGCTGGTAAGTGGAGGGAAAGGGGCATGGAGGGGGAGATTGAGGCCCCCACAGTGAGGGAGGGAGTGGGGGTGGAGCAGGGGCAGGGGTGAATGGAGCCCCCC
>NW_005842748.1:579850-598844 GCF_000455745.1 Alligator sinensis
CTTCCCTCTGCCCCCGTCCCTTTCCCTCCATTTATGAGCTGGAAAAATCCAGAGATCTGAGGGTTGGATCAGGAGATCGCGAGTTGGAGTTATTTTGACTTTGAAATCTTGAGTCTCGCAATGTTTTTGCAACAGTTGGCATTACTGGGAATCTTACCTGCCCCTGCTCCACCCCTGCTCCGATCCCACACACCCACCCACTCTGCCCAGCTCTGAGGGGCCCCCCAAAGCACAGGGCCCCAGGGCTGATTTGCCCCCCACTAGGGATGGCCCTGCATGGGGTTGTGCCTGTCCAGCTCCCTATAGCTGGGCTGCACAAGGCTGCCTCTGCCATGGAAAAGACTCCTACAGGAGAGGGGGCCATACCGTCACTCCTCCCCTCTTCCCCTCCAAAGTCAGTACCCAGGGCTGGTTCCCCCACTCACAGAACCCTAGTTACACTGCAGGAAAGTATGACTAACCTAATTTCCACATTTACTTAGCAAACAGAACACTCCAGTATATATAGTACTTCAGAGGTCAGAGAGATGGGGCGCCAGTGGGGAGAACTCAGTTAATTTATGGCAGAGCAGTGTAAATCAGACATGGAATTCAGCCCTTTGATGTGGGTAAAGTTATCAGCACTAACTCTCTGGCTGTGCGAGGTTATCTCCCATGCATTATAATGTTGCAAAGTCAGTCGCTTGTTTCCTTCGCAAGCAGAAAAAGATACTCCTGAAATGGAGACATGTATTTTGAGTTTAGTTAGTACAGCACACAGGAGCTTGTGTGCTCTGTCCATCAGAGCTGGCAGGCTGATGACATCAGGAAGCTATGAGTGTCCCACAGCTGCTTAGTGTCCTCCAGATCATGTATCTCCTTGAAAAAAGGGGCCTGGGGTTAGAGGAGAGAAGGAAGAGGAGGAGGTTACAAGTGAAGCAAGTTATCAAAATGGCCATTTACAACTAGAAGCTGCTAAACTACTAGGACAGTCCTGGTCTTGTAAGTCCTTCTACACAGAGACTAGCTGCAAATGTTGGGCAGCTTCTTTGCAGCTAAACATACTCTCATCTGTGCTTGCCAGGACGAGCCAACTGTTCACTGCTCTAGAATGGTGCCCAGTGCTTCGTTAGGCCAAATGAAAAGAAAAGGTGCCACGTGCATTTGATCTGTCCCTTCATGAACATGGATGTCAGTTGAACAAGAAAACAACAATAAGCTGTCATGTTACTAAGTGTAGATCCCGACTGCAGATGTGGCAGTAATAGCTGTGTGATAAATGCAGTTTATCAGGCACCTCTGAATGCCTCACCTGCATGCTGCCCACTAATCCCTCTCTGCTGGGACTTCTTACATTCCAAACCTCAGAGCAGCTTCAAACAGCTGCTGCCTCTTTTCTTTCTTTCTTTCTTTTCCTCCATTCTTCTTTAACACCATGTTAGAAAAATGCTTAATTCTTTCTCTGAGAAGCAAACCTTTCCCTCTGAAATGAGTCTGACTTAGAGCACAGGATAGACAATATTCTGTACTGTAGACAGTGGTAACTTTAAAGCCTGGTATCCTATGACCTGTGATGAGGACCTTCATCATGTCAGAAATGGGAGAGCTTCCCTTTTCAACTAGGAGAGCATTTGCTTCTAATCTTGATAAAATCTGAGAAAATGAACCTTAAAATCATAGTATTATTATGCATAGATTGCCTTAGTTAGAGCATTTGCAGTGGTTTCTAAAATAGATTTGTCATTACTGATCCCTGAACCCAACAGGAGTCTTGTATTGACCACGCTGGACTTTAGGTTTTGGCCACACACCCTTATTCTTGTGAATAGTTCTTACTCAAAGAAACAGCGCTAAGAAACAAAACAATCTCTAAGAATAAAGCTCTGAAGGAGGAGGTGGAGAGGCATGGTTGTATAGGTGGAGAGATTTGAAAAATAGTTCTAATTTATTTTATTTATACTCCATCTTTATTTATTTATATAACGTTTATTTATACCTAAACATTTCCAAAAATAGCTTTCTGTATATCTGGTAGATGCAGAGTACATGATGCCATTGGATGCAGTCACCCTAAATCCTTATGCTGGCAAAATTCATTTGTGGCTTCCCTATTTATGGGTAACATTAGAACTACTCTACTTCAGACTGATAAACTTTTGGCCATATATAATAATGCAGATGGTTCTATTGTACATTGTATACATTGGGGTTTTTTCTGTAAACTTTTTTATATATTTCTTTTAAAAATTTGTTTCAATTTACTTTGAACATGTGAAAAATGGTGGAGGAATTAAGAGAAGCAGGATTTGAGAAACTGAAGCAGGATTATGAGAAAATTACATTGAATTTTTCCAAATCTCTAGAGAGGTTTGGTTCAAATTAAAGTAAAAATTAGTGAAGAATGCCCTTGTATTGGAATATGTTCATCTATAACCAGAAGAAACAGGGGCTATTTACAAGTCTGGCATCAAAAATAAATGGGAAAGTCCCATTTAAAATACCAAAATGAAATGGACTTTTGTCTAGTGGTGAAGCAAAAGAAAAATGACCTTGTAATAGGACTGAAGGAGTGACAAAAGGCATTTTATTCCTGTGTCTGTTATATTTTTTGTGCATGCCTGCAGGCAGGCTGTTATCGGTCTAATAGTATAAATTCTTATTAGTGAACATAACAGTTAATACTGTATTCAATCTCAGTGAATTTTGTGGTAGTTTTTTCAGAATCAGGCTTACTGCTTAAACTTTCAGTATTTGCCACAGGGAGGGAGGAAGGTGTCCTATGTTAGGAACAAGAGCATGGGTGATCAGAAAAGGTCACCTGATACTTGGGCAAAGACCAGGGGCCAGGTTCTCAGCGAGACAAGAGTCAGAAGCCAGCGTCAGGGTGAACCAGAACTCAGTGTCAAGGCCAGGTTAAACCAGGAGTCAGAGCCAGGGTATGCTAGAGTTGGAGTCAGGATATGCCAAGACTCATAGCTGGATGTTACCAGGAGTTAGAACCAGAATCAGGAGCCAGAGCCAAGTCAGAATGAGTTAAGAATCTGAGCCAGAGATCCAATACGTGAAGCTAGAAGATACAGAGAGGTCAGGAGCAAGTGCCTAAGTCTTTGCCTGAACAGAGTACTGCGAGCTAGGCCTATCTTTTAAAGGCTGGAGTGGATAGGACCTATTGTTTGTGGCCTCAGGGGGTTAACCACCCTGACTGCCCCTGGGCCTAGAGCACTGATCCTGGCACGCTGCAGATGGCACCTGCTTCCCTGCAGCCTCAGGGGATGCATTGACCTGATTCTATGATTGGAACTGGGTGAGACCATGACTGTGATTTGGCCTAATTACAGCCTGAGGTTACTGGTCTGTTTGGGAGTAGCACTGAGGGAGTGGAAAAGCAGCCACCACTGGTGGAGACTCCCCATCCAGGATGGGTAGGTGTGGTGGAGGCACAACGTTGGCTTTTCCCCAGTCTTTCCCAAGCTTACCGGCTAGCATAGCTGGGCTGACATGAAGGGGGATGTAAACTGAGCCACTTAAAGGGCAGGTGGAAGGAAACATAAGCAGGAATTGAAATATGACTTTCTTAGTCCAAATCCAGTGCTGAGTCTGCTCCTGGGGCAGCGTAATATGCTTTGTCTTATTTCAGGCTTGTGGTAACTGTCCTAGCCCCCTCTAACATTTAGGTTTTCCATTTGTACAGTGCAGAGAATACTTGCATCAGGGCTTTTACAAGGGTGACTTCATTTAAATTTGCAAAGCGCTTATGCTCATCTAGAAACAGAAACATAAAGTATCATTAGGTGATCAGAAGCGCTTTGCCTTCCTGCTCTCATCACTTATAATGACTCTTTTCAGTGCTTCTTCTTGATTGACATGATAAGCAAGGTGGGGAGAGGAGAGAGGGACAGGATCTAGCTACCATATTAAGCACGCTGGCCTTACTATTTTTACTCTTAGCGCATTAAAGGTGACCTCACTCGTCCCCCACCCCCTCCCTGCTAACAGAGAAGACTTCCATAACAAACAAAGCTCTGACTGCAGAACAGATCTACAGTGTGGATTATCTGCTCGTTTGAAGTGAAATTTAGCTGGTCTTAATCAGAAATCTAACCGCATCAGGTTCACATTAGCTGATGCCGAGGTAGTAGTTTCACACAATGACATGGTAGCAATTAAGCCAGTTGCTACTGGTTCTTACCCTAGGGTACTACTTTGTTTTGTTCCTTACAGATTAGTGGAACTGCCCTAGTTTCCACATAGCTTTCTTTCCTGCAGACCCTGGTTTTTTCATGTCGAACCCTCCGGGACCACTTATTAGACCACACAAATTGTAATTATTTCCCAAACAGGCAGACAGTGTTCCGGATCTGCAGCTTGGTCAGTAAGAGGAATGTTATGAATCTGAAACAAGGAAGGGATTTCACTAAAACTGAAGGAGGCTAAAAACTACACAAACATGGGAATGAAATAATTTCAAACCTCAGGAACATAGGACAAAACATCATTCCAAAAAAAATAATTAATTTTTAGTTCATGTTGGAAGGGAGGAAGAAAGTTCCTCTGAGCCTCCCTTCGTTTCCTCCTTAACATTCCCCAACATCTGCAAAGTCACAGACCTCATCTACACTTTACTCAAAATCATGCCAGGGGACCCAATTATATCACGTTTGTGCCTTAACATGGTTCCATTTTTCACAAGACTCAGGGCCTAAATACGTTTTTAAGAATCAGGATAAATCCATGAGATGCAAGAAATGATTGCATATATCCGACATTAGGAAATAACACTGATTTGTATAAGAAAGGCTAAAGGCCAGCTATGCAAGTTCCAGTTGATTAAGGATAACACATACCCATGCAATTACCTGAGCTAAAACTGAGGTTCCTAGCACTGGGAAAAGAACCAATTCTGTTCCCAGGATGGATTTTGCTGCATGTGACACTTTCCCAGCTGCCAGCACACATGCCTCCATGTGCCAACTATCTTTTCTTAAATAAACCTATGTGTTGTAGACACTGTAATGAAAAGGCTGCTGTCCATTACTTTCAAGAGTTCCCTCCTACAATATTCTGAGGCAGTCATGCAGTAGAGGATCTTATTCCAAATTCATTGTGTTTCTTTTAGAATTTGCATCAGCAAGAGTAAATTATTCTCATGAGAGTTGGGTGGCTAAATCCATGGAAATATAGGTGAATGTGTCATTCTAGTGAAGTTCCATAGCAATATTCTACCAAGTTCTAACACCAAGTACAAAAACATATAATGAGGAAAACTAGGCACATCTGCAGGTGCAATTAATGCAACTGAATTTTCTGCATAGAAAATTCAGGTGCATTAAACTGTTCCTGGATATGCATTTCAATGTGCACCCATTAGGAGCAAATTTGCTCCCGATGGGAGCAGTTCAGTCTAGGGCTGCTCCTGCCCTTCTCTCTCCCCCTGCAGCAGCCAGGAAGAGCTCCAGGTTCCCCTGGGTGCCAGCTCTGGGCTGACAGGGGGCACAGGGGCCAACTCTGATCTCTGTGGGGTGGGGGAGAGCTCTCCTGGCTATAGGGCAGCTGCCTCCCAACCATGTGGAGATCAGGACCCAGTCTAGTGGGGTGATTGCTACATGGCTGGGAGACAGCTCCCCTGCAGCCAGGATAGCTCTCCATCACTCCACAGAGATTGGGGCTTAGCCAGGCAGCAGTGACTAATTTAATGTGCAGTAGTTGATGCACATGTGTAGATGGTAACATTTCACTGTGGATTAGATTAATCTAATGTGCAGTAGTGCATCTTGTGTAGCCACATCCACTATGGCTCTCATATATCAAATAAAAGTTTGCATCTGAGTCAAAGTCACTGTGAAGCAGACATGAGATCTTGGTGTTGGCTTGTCGCATCATGATGATAACTTACCACATCACACTGGAAACATCACCATGGTAGGATACAATATCACTAGGTCATGATAGAACTTCGTAATATGATGACAGTGTATTGGCCCAAACATATTTTGAGTCATTTCTATTGATGGGTACAAAACATCTAACTCGGAACTGCCTCTTGATAATCTGGACTGTCAGTAACCCCAGTGTAGCCCTCTTGTCCGTTGAAGGTTGTACTAATTGCAAGCCAAGTGGCTCAAGCTAAAGTTTCAGGACTTAAAAAATGACATGTGGTATATGCTGTGAGCTCATGAGCAGTTACAAGCGGTCAGAATATGGTGGGGGGGAAGGAAAGAGACTTCTCTGCTCCACAGACCTGTATTTAAAATGGAAACACAGCTCACTAAGAGCTGCTGAACACCTATTGCTTTTTAAAAGATAAATACGAATACCAGCTGGAGAAAGAACTAGACTCTCAAACCCAGTGAAGATGTCTTTGTACCACTCAGGTGGCATAATAGTTGTAAGCCAGCCATATATTGTCACTGGAGAGTTTCCCTGGTACAGGTAGCCTCTGCTGTCACCTCTGTGCCTTCCACGAGTCCTGTTCCTCACCGTTCTGGTACAGGGAACGTGTCCGGAACCAAGTTTGGGGAGCCGGGGTTGCGCAAATCCATCATTAATATAAAATACTTTAGTCTCTGTACTATGGTAGCATAACCTGCAACTGTGTTGCAACAAAGTTCACTTGTGTCTGGTTGGCGTTCAGCTAACTGACACTCCTAAGTCCCCATGGTACAAGAGGAAAAACGGCTCTGTTAGCCATAGATATTTCTAGACTGCTCACCCAGGAGGTGTGATTGCAGCATGGGCAGGCCTATGCAATTTAGCTTCAATCTAGTTAGCACTGCTGACACTAGTAGTGAAGCATGGGCTTCAGCATTGGTTAACTACCTGAGAAAGTACCCAGGGCTCCTGCCTGGTGGGAGCATGCACTGAAGCCAGCATGGTTGAGTCCTTACTGGTATTGATAATCACCCTCAGTAGGTTAAAGCTAGCTCTGGTATGCCTACAGACTCTTCAGTCACAATACCTCAGCACAGCTTAGACAGTCACAATGATGTGGCTTCCTTTCCTGCTTTCTCTGTAGGATCTTGCAGTCTACCAGGAGTGGTTATTTTTATTCTCTTTGTCTTACAGTATTTTACTTATGAAATGTAATTGTGAAAGACCTTTATACTGCCCCTTCAGGAGAATGGGCGTGTGTGTTGAGAGACTTAATTAATAACATAATGATTAAGGATTTTAATTCCATTCATTCCCCAACAGAAGGAAAAATGAGTCATGTAACTCTAAAACTGTGCTACTCCAGTTAATGCCTCAAAATCCACATAGAAAGATAACTCTTACCCAGTGTCAGATCAGACACCGGATTTCTATGCAGAGTAACAAATGCCAAGGAGGCATCAAACAAATAAAATCTTAATGTTTCTGGAAAATGGTATCCCCTAACAAAAGAGGAACAACATTTTTTGCAGTTTTCTGAAAGATTAAAACAATATGCTCAAGTATCTGAGAGTTCAAAGGTGGCACCATATTGTTTAAGAAAAGGAACAGTTGTTATATGCATTCTGCAGGTGTCAAACTTATGGCCTATGGCCCAGATCCAGCTGCAGTGCCATTTCCTTCGGCCCACAGTACTCTTGGTGAGCGTAGGATTCAGGACCTGCCATAGTATGTGGAGCTATAAGGTGCCTTTGGGGATAGCCTTCAGTGGCAGGGGTGCAAGTGACAACAACACACTTGCTGTTTGCCCAACACAATGCCGCTTGTCCCATCACTGCTGCCACTTGTCCTGCTGCTGCCAGATTTAGATCTGGCCCATGAGTACCTCTGCAGTCCAGATCCCGTCTAGGGAGTGGGGTGAATGTGACCCCTGGATTAAGCCATTCCTGCATTTAGTTTTTGTGGTTTGCCTGCTCAGAGATCAATAATCAAGGCTTCTAGACATAGTTAGCCAGGGGGTTGCAATATGCCAACCACATTGTTCCTTTTTGTGGCTCCTACATCCTAACTGAGACAAAGTAATACCATCTTCCCATATGTTCGTTCTTTTCTTTAAAGTTTTTCAGAACTACTTATTTAAATTATAGATACAAATTTCCTATTAGTAAAATATTTTATTTTTGAAGGAGCATAGCAATGAAGATGATGATATCTATTTTTAAGCCACAAGATTAATATTCCTCCAAGGTAATATTGACTTTGGCTTTACCACAGTCAATATTTACCTCTCAGGTAAATAAATCTTGATGTCAACCAAAACCTGAGGTCAATATTGGCTTTCTGTAACCCAGAAAGGTACAGAATAATGATCAAACACTCCACTTTACTGGATAATACTTGAACACTTCATTTGCATAGTTTCAAATGAATGATATGTTCTGCATCCTTACATGAGAAAATGCTAGATCAAATAATCCTGACAAACTTCAGCATTATTACACATCTAAACTTCTGTAAACCCAACAGTCTGACACGTACAGTGGAAAAATTCCCTCAGTCTCAGAAACAATCTGTAAGTGACTGATTAACTGTCTAATCTAGTTCATCATTGTAATGTCCAAGTGCCTTCCAAGAACAGAAACAGCACTCTCCTCTCTCTCTTTAATTCTTCCTAAACAGTCTATGGGGGAAATAATTTGAGAGTTTAAACTGGATTTTTGTTTATGCATGTGTATGAGTAAGCAGATGTATTGCACTATGAATAAATGAATTGTGTAAAAGGCTCATTTGAAATGATCAGCTTTGAGTATTGTTCTGAAATTGGTGGGGTTCTGTGCTCATTCCTATGTCTTGCGGGAGCGAGTTTCACAGCCCGTGTCCAGATCTTTGAAAGGTCTGTCTCCTGAACTTACAAGCCTCTCCTGTTGGTTGACAATTGACTTGTTCCAGGAGAATGTGGCTGTTATGGCAAATCATGGCCATGAAAGGGGTACAGCTCTCTGAGGTGACAGTCACCTGAATATTAGGCCTGACACCATGAACAGGTCTCTGGATTAAATGAGGAACCACTACAGAAGGAAAAGCATTAAGGTGATGTATTTACAAGTGACCCATGTTACTAAGCTGAAAGCTTACATTTTGTCCCAGCTGGAGCCTTTCAAATTATGGGGCTTAATTCCTAAAAATAAATAATCAGTCACAATAATCTACTGCCAAAAATTCATACCCTTAGAGTTGGTCTTGATGAAACATTGTAATTGTTATGGCATCGGTAGCACAGTGAGTTGGCTTTTCTAGATGATTTTTCCTCTGGTTCAGATTTACTTGTGCAAATAGGGTGGTGGTCTTAGAAAACCTGTAAGGGATATCTGAACACGTCACACTCACTACTTCCTCTGGTACAGTCTGGTTTGATTAGTAATCTCTCTGAGAAGCCAGTGGCTGGAACACTTAGGTAATTATGCTACACCAGCACAATAAACAATAAATAATAATTACTGGTGTCAGTGGAAAAGTACAGGTGTAAAAGATTACAGATTGTGTGAAGTTACTAATACTTCTACTACTTTTTGCTATTTGTATTTGGCTTTTTAACCTCCCACATACAGAAAACAAGTTAACATTTCAACAATGTTTTTAGCCCTTTTAATGCCTTCTACATGTACTGCTACCTGATGAAAGGAGAGCATTGCTGAAAACTATTCAGGAGCATTTTACCAAAGAAACAAATATGGAGGCAAGTCAGGGATACTTATTAGACACATTAATGCCATCACCTTCCCTATTTCTTCAGCATGACTTCTCCTTTTGTCTACCCATTTCCTTCTGCAGAATATTCTGCAAGAAAGCATAAGCTGGAAATAGATTAAAGGTTATACTGCCCTTTCCTAACTGGTATATTTGGCCATTAGTGGTGTGTTACACTGCCTCTAAGACGGAGATTACTAAACTGTGGTCCATGGACAGATAGAGATCCAAAGGTACCTGCTGGTAGTTTTACTATGTTGGTTTCTTTTCTTTGTTTTCAGCTCTTAATTTCATTACAACTTTGTTCTCAAGGGCACAATATGACTCTTATATTACTTTCCTACATAAGTATCTGTAGTTGCTACAAGGATGCTTTGTGCTCACAGGCAGGAGAAATAGTCTGTGAGAACATGAACAGGAAGTGAGGTGTTATAGAGAACATTGAGGGCCTAGAAAATGGATCACTTTTATGATTCTTATAAACTGCTGCGAACATTACCTGGCCTGATGCTGGGTCCTTAGCTGGTCTACATCTTTTACAAAGCCAGGTGACCTACTGTCTCAGCGAGCTCTATACTGCATGATGGGAGACATAGTCCAGCTAGGGTGCTCATAGGAGAGAAGAGCATGATTTCTCCTGGACATTGGAGATGGGGAATGTAGGGACCAAGTCTTGGTTTGGGCCAAAACCAAGCGCTGATCTAGAAGGGGTGTGGTGATATGGTCTCACTTCTGTTTGGCTGTGCTGTACATGAGCTTGCAGTGTAGGGTTTTTCTGGAACTCCTAGGGGTGGACACTGCAGTGGGGAGAGAAGGAAGGGGGAAGAGTAAACTGCAGCAGTGTTCACTCCCTGGACTCTGAAACTGAGAAAGCAGTGACTCCAGCCAGATCCCTTCCTGATCAACCAGTGAGCTCAGATCTCACTGTTCACATGGAGCTCTGGCAGGAGCCCACGTTGACTAGGTAGTGAGCTAAGAGCTCACAACACATGCACAGTACAGCCAAAGCCCTGTTCCTGCTATTGGCCAAGGCTACTAAATACTGGTTTAAATTGTCCACTCTGAATTGAGATTCATTCAACTATACTGATTACACAAAACATAGCACCAGTGGAGTCAATCACTATATTGCTATTGAGGCCAATGGAAGTCTTCCCTTTTATACAAGCTGGGCACATCTACACAAGATACTACTGAGCAGTGCTTACTGCACGTGTATTTAGTACTTGAATAAGCAAGTACTAAATAAATGTGCAAAACCCGGAGTTACTGTGTAGGAGTGCCGGCAAACAAAGTGACACTACTGCACAATAGCCTAATAATACTGTGCAGTAGTGTATTAGCACTGTTAGTGCTGTGATGTACTACTGTGCAGTATCATTTGGCTACTGTCCAGTTAGCATCTCGTGTAGACGTGCCCACTGAGACCTATGTTTGTACAGGCTGCAATGCAGAAAATAATGAAAATAATTTGAGGATTGTTTGCTGCAGATTTAAAATTTTCAGAAACACTTAAAACGTGTGTGTGGGAGGGGTGGGGGTCAGGGGAGGTGGAAGGAGGGCTTAACTCAGGAATCTAAGTTAATAAACAAATCATAAACCTCTACTATAAACATCCTCATGCATTGATGTAAAGTCATGTAACCAGTAATTGCTCTTCAAGGCTAGGAGTTAAAAGTAAATGTCCTGTCATGATTTCTCTCTCTCATTTCTTAGTGTGTGGTGCTTCCTATGAAAACTTATTGATAGGATCTGATAAAAAATGCTATTTGGGTTAATGTAAAGAGCTAAATGAAGCTGAGAAAAAATTTTTTTTTGATGCAAGAAAGTCTGTGCCTTTCCAGCGCACTAGTTTTCGACAATCAGTACTTCTCTTGTGGGAGGGAACAGCGTGCGTGCATGTGTGTGTGCGTGTGTGCATGTGTATGCGTGAAGGGGGAAGGGAGTCAGGCTGAAAGTAAAGCAAAGAGTTAGTTGTTCAGATTGCCCAGATCCCTCCAGGAAGTGATCTTTCTGCTTTTACTCTAGACACACGCCTCTCAGCTAGCCAGCAGCTCTAACTAATTAGCACACGTGATGAGCATAGGAAACAAAGATACAAACAATAGTAGCGTGGGAACGCAGTGTAAACTGCAATTACATAACCCCCCCCAATCAAAAAATAAATAAATAAATAAAGGCCGCTGACAATAAAGCAGCTAGCATGGGAAGCCGTACAAACTGTGCTGAGCAGAGGTGAAGATCAGTGTTTGCTGGCTGAGCCACAGCGGCTATTATTTTCCTTCCATACTTCAAGTATATTGAGGCTGCTTCTTTCCCTTTTGTTCAGTGTTGGGGCACAACAGAAAAATGTGTTTTGGGAATTCCAGCACTTGCCAGGTCATGGAGGAGGTCATTCAACTTTTGTTGGGAGAGAGGCAGAAGAAGAAAGAGGGCAATCAAATATCCTCCTTGAGACAGCTTACAAGCACATGTCCCATGCTGTCAGGATGAGAGACTCCAGTGTGACTTGCAGCTTGTTGTCAAGCTGAATACATTTGCTTTACGTTATATATGTGAGAAGTGGTCACCACTTCCCTTGCAGATCAGAGCCTTAAGACATATTATAACAGAGCTATTGTGTGGGGTTAAGCACTGCTCGTTTGTCAGTGTTTGCACTTGCTTTAGAGCAATGTTATTAATAATGACTATCTAGATATTTATGCAAAGATCTTCATCATGGTATCTGAGCAGTCAGAATGTACTATACGGGTAATCACATCATGGCACTTTGTAACAAGTAATTGTGCACAGGCTGACTCTCTTAACTACCTTAGTGTAAACCAGGAAGGAGGGCCTGGCTAGACAGGAAAATTGACTAACCTAGCTATTTTGGAACAATTATTGTGCTGTAGCTATTCTAGTATAACTCAGCTATTATGAAAGAAGGTTGTGCTGGAGACTATTTTATAATAAAAGGGATTATTCCAAAAGAATTATTTCAGTTTCAAAGCACAGTAAAAAAAAGTCTTCTCTATTTCTAAGAAAAGTGTTCACAGGCAGAGTTACTCAAGAACAGCAACAGAGGCATAATTATTTTGGAATGATTATGTCAGTTGCCTCCTCTGTGTAGACAAGTCTTAATTCACTGAAGTCAATTGAGTTATACTGGTGTATAAGTAGTACAAAGCCACACTGGAATCACTTGACCAGTTGGAAAACTACCTTCATTCTCCCTGCAGATTTCCATTGTACTGACTGCATTTTGATAGTTCAGTTTTAACACCTGCAAACCGAGAAAAATAATTCTGTGCTACAGACATCATTTTTACAAGCACAAGGTTTCTAAAATTACAGCATTCAACTAAGTTTAGTTTCTGACCCAGCTATGGCAAAATTATTTTACTATTTTAATTTAATTGGAGATTCTTCAGGGTCTTGAGTATAGGTAGGGGCATCAGATAGTTGTTGGTGCTGGGGCTTGAGTTTGATGTGTGATAAGAGGGCTCAGTGGTGAAGACACTGATTTTGAAATGCCTAGGCTTTATGGAATCACATATTCAAATGCAGAACAATCAAATGTAACCTTTTATTTTTCTAAATTAACTAAAAATGACTGAGTTCCTTGTCGTGGGTGACTGGAAACCAATTGAGTTATTTTGTCAGAGTCTCCAACATGACCCCTCAGTGAAGGTTGTGATGGCTGTCCCACACTCCTTTCAAAAGACAGGGTTAACTCTGGTCTCATTCATTAAGTTTCCCTCTGTGCCCCATTACTCTGTAGTGTGCTGCACATTACTTTTGTTCCCTATAACTGCCATCACCATAGAAGTGCCTAGACTGTAGTGCAGGGGTCAGCAACCCATGACATATGATGCCATTTTGCTCAGCACACCACAGCCAGCCCAGGCTTTGGGCACCTGCTGCTGGTCATGGAGCCCAAGCTGCTTGCAGCAGGGAGGCTGCAAGCCTTGCTATAAGCATCCCAGGCTCCATGGCAGGCAGCAGCTGCCCAGAGCCCAGGCAGGCTGTGCCAGGCATCCGTGAAGCTGAAAACAGTTGTACCAAGCTCTGGCCAGGCTCTGTGGCAGTGGTGGCTGCATATGTGCCTTGCAGCACACAGCAGGAGAGGGACCAGGGTTGTACTGCCCCAGGCCCCTTCCCAACCAGGCACCCAAAACTTAAAGCTGCTGCTGCCATGCAACCCAGACAATGCCTGGTGCAGCTGTTTGCAGCCTCCTGGCTGCCTGCCACAGCTGGCCTGGGCTCTGGGCAGCAGGCAGGCTGCAAACAGCTGCATCAGGGTCTGGAGCCCTAGTACTGGCTTAATGCGACTGGCTGCACATGCACCTTGGGGCACATGGTGGGGAAGGGGCTGGAGCAGCACAAACCTGGCCCCTCCCCCACAGTCTGGCCAGAGGCGCACATGTACCTACTGCCACCAGTGAGGTTTGGACCCCTCACAGCTCCCCTGCCATCTGTCTCTGGCACGCTAATCTGAGGTGTGGGTCAAGGTTGGGGTGTTTTTGGCACTCTGGCAAAAATGTTGCTGACTCCTGCTCTAGTGGGACTTCACATACAGGCAGTCCTTGACTTGCAATGTTTCGAGTTACCACGTTTATAAATTGACACCCTGTTTCAACTTTATGACATCAGTTTCGACTTTACAATGCTTGATCTGATGCGACGCCACACCAGTGAACAAGTTCTCTGTGTCGCTCGCTCATCTCCCTGGAGAACATCTGTCCAAACTTCCTTGAATGCTTTCTTTAAGAAAGCAGAGAAGACTCCAGAAAAACCTGCAGCCAAGACTCCTGAGAAGACTCCAGCCAAGAACCCTTCAAATAGTCCAACCAAGAGCCTTTAGAAAAGTAAAGCAAAGTCACCTCAAAGAAGTCCTTTCAAATCAATATGATTGCTATTTACAATATAAATACATTCATGTATCAATATTCATCTATAATTGATTGAGTACAACATTCTGGGGTATTTTTGGTGAAAATAGGGTATTGGGTCTTGGTTCAGGAACCAGTCCTCATTTATAACAGTGTTTCTTATGAGAAAATTGGTTCTGAGTTGCAACGTTTTGACTTAAGACGCGGTTTTCAGGAACCAATTGTGTCGTAAGTCCAAGGACTGCCTGTACATAGTTCATGAAAGGCTTTAAGTTCCTTCAAGCTGAAAGATGCTATGTAAATGTGAACTATCACAGAAACAAACCTAAATAAGGCTTCCCTACGCATCCAGACATGCCCAGTCTTTGTGATCCTGGGCTTCTCTGCACAACAAAGATCAAAGAGGATTTGTTCCAAAAACTAATAAAATATTACAAGGCTTTGCTTTGGCCCAAACTTCATTTTCTAACAGCATACGGGTAGGCTTAAGTTTTGCTTTTATTTGTACTAAATTAAACTTTAAGAAGCTCGCTAATAAAAATAACCATAACACTTTTGCTTTTGGCTAGCAATTGCCAAAAAGGCAGGTGAAATATCATCTATGCTGTACACTAGCATAACTTTTTCCTAGTATGTAAGGTTCCTCCTACCTCCCCCCTGCTCAGCTGCATTTCCCCTCCCCTTTGCCACCTCCCCCAACCTTCCTCAGGTCCTGAAGGGTTTGTCAGCATGCAAAACCTGCTCTTTACACCTCTGACATGGTCATGGGATTGGAGGGTTTCTTGTAGCCATGATGGTCCAGGGTGCTTTGTGTCTGAAGCTTGTCTAACATTTCTTCCAACTATAGAGTTGGTTCAGTAAAAGAAATCACAAAGCCTCAGATTAAATATCAGAAAATTTAAACAGGCATTGCATTAATGGCAATAGAAGGTGTAGAAGTTGCTCTCCACTTGGCAGGAAGGAGTGAAACATGTATTTTATAATCTTAGTGGCAGAGGAAACTCCAGGCTTTGTCTCGTAAACTTTGGAGCAGGGACCATCTTCTTGCTTGCCACTACAAAAAACAGCATATTTTAAGCACTAGGGTAGTATTAGTAATTGTGCAAATGTGCAAGGGAAAGATATCAGAGCTTTCCTTGAAGTAATCTTAGGGGTGTGTCAGTAAGTCACAAGGACAAGAAGGTTCCTGGTTAAGAATTTGGTTCAGTTCTATTGTGCCAAGGTGTTGCAGATGTATAAGATGTTTCATCTATGTTCAGAGAGGAAAAAACCGCCAAGAAAAATAAATTAATTCTGAGAAAGATGACATCTACAGTTCAGATACACAACCCCACGTTACATCGCAATCTGCCATAGAAGCCACACTGGACAATAATAACAAATAACCAGGGGTGTAAAGAATCTGCTAACACCGTGAAGGTCCTTCTTGGGCAGATTTTACCTATGTTTGACACACAGCTGAGAGTTTTGCCTACTCCTATAATTTGGCAACACTTGTAGGGGCTGTCATGCCAATGAAGTGTTAGCTGAAGTAAGCTCACTGAGTGTTCTTACACAGAGCATTAAGAGCATGTTAAAGAGCATTAAGGTAGAAATGAAACAGTTGGGACTTAGGAAATTCCAGAATTAAGTTTTGTCCTAAAGCCTTAATTTGGTCCCCTTCTCTCTCTGTGCATCATGATGCAATCTGGAATTACATGACTGCATACTATTTTTTCAACGGGTCCTATACCTCATCCAGGGCACAGGACGAACTGTTCTCTAGGGATGAACCAAGGATGTGGAATGGAGGAAGTTGTTGTCATAAGGCTCCTGCTCATCTGTTTCAGAAGTTTGAAAGTGGGTAGCGGGTGAGCCAGGGGGCTGAAGGAGATGACAGGAGGGTCTCATAGTGGGAAGTGGGTTAACTATTTAGCCTAATCCCATGCTATGTTGTGTAGTTTTATTAAAGTGGTTATTGGACAGCTGTATTACCTATCTTCCTTGCCCTTGCCATTTTAAAAGACAAACATACAGAAAATGTCATATTTTGATGTGAGGTTTACACACCTCTAAACCTGTGCAATGTAATGAAATAAAGTACTCCAGCAAAATGTCAATTAGGTAATAACTCACTTTCAAAACACAGAAGACACATGTAAACAGTCTTTATTCTGACTGGTGAACAGTTACCTGCTCTCACAGCCCTACTGAAATGATTGGGATAATTGTTTCTTATCCATCTTAGATAATGATATAGCTCCTAAAACCATAGTAACCAAGCACCTCCTATTTTAATGTAGTTATTCTCACAATCCCTGCCACAATAGGTAAGTACTGTTATCCCACATGTAGCACTGAGAAGCCGAGACTTAGTCACACAAAATGTATAGCAAGATGGGGAAAAGAACCTACATTTAGTTGCAAGGCAAGTGGCCCAAATAGCACACCAGTTTCTGTAGCCTAGCTGCTCATCAGCTAAATATGGGGTTCACAGTCTGCATGTAGTGAGGCATATCCTACTAAACCTGACAGGTTTAGGCACATGATTCATGGGATTGGAGCCTGGTATAAGATGAATCTAAAGATCACACAAAATCTTTGCAATCTTCTAGAAGAGAAAAGTCTCCATTGCTGTCATTGGATGCTGAAACCCTGTTTTTGCTTAGTAACAGCATTAAACAAAATAAGACTTAAAGTCCATTTAGCAGCACAGGCTTTGTAACGCAGGATTTGTGTTTACAATGAGAACTTCAATATGAAATTTTATTCCATTCTTTGCCAACTTGAAGCTGATGTTGAATTTAAAAATGACTTGGTGAATTGGACGTCACTAAAACTGCATTTCAATTTCAAATTCTAACCAGCAGGTGTATATATACCTGTAGTATTGACTGGCTCCAAAAAATCTGCAGATACAGAGTATCTCCCTAGACAAAACTTAGGTGATTCATAATTAGCACCCAAACCAAACTTCCGGACTGGATCCACTTGACCTCAGGGGAGTGTTGATTTGTACTTTGCTTCAAGGATATGCCTGATAAAAATGCCTTAACTTCATAGCAAGGACTAAAGCTCATGTTAAATCCTTCTGACTCCTTTTCATTGACTTTCATTGACTTCTCATTGTTTCCAGGAAAGTGTTTTTAAACAGCAATAGTTGCTCTGAAAAGGAGCATGTTCAGAATGCAGTATGTGAGGAAAAATGCAACAGGCTGAGTGGCAAACTCTTGAAAAGCTGGTGCTGTGGTTCGGTATGCTCTAGGGGTTTAACATTTTCAACTGGCTGCAATGTGAGTGCCACAGCCACTGACTGAATTAGGAAAAGTAACCAGGGTAACAGTGAGTTTCCGGGATTACTCTTCAAAGCAGTCACTTCCTTGGGAGAGGAGACCTAAAGGGAGGGGTTCTGAGTTAATTTAGCGCACACACTAGAACAAGGGTCAGCAGTGGCAGGTCTTTGCTGAAGAGAAGCCTCCCGCAGTAATAAACAACTCCCTTTCAGTGCTATTTTGACTAGTCTCAGAATAGCCTAAGGAGGCACAAAACAGAGCAGAACCCAGGGAAAGGACACAAAAAAATTATGCAGACTTGCTCACATTGGTAATTGCGATCAAGCATTCTCAGACATTTTCAGTCAGAGCCTTAGGCTTCCCCTGCAGCCTTATCCTACCCATCCAGAGGATGATCTTGGGAGAAAGGGGATAGGGGTTGAGCTGCCTCAATGCTCTGGCAATCCGCAGATGCTGAAACTGCCCCTTGGGGCCACAGTGGAAAATCAGACAGATGCAGACCCTAAGGATTAGGGCCAGCTTGGCATCAGAAGGGCATATTAAGTGATTTAAAAGTAGTTTTGATGTCTACTCCGCTTGGTCCTGTGCCTAGTTGGACTGGAGCACCCAGACAGCTCATCCTTTAACATTTCTTATCCTATTATGGCAGCTGATAGCCATCTGCAGTTACTTACACTCAAGCCCACCTACACACTGACTGTCTGTTTCTGTAAATCATTTTTAGGAAACCAGTGACCAGAAAGAATCTGAAAGCATGTTTGGAAGTTGTCTGGCCTTGTAGGTCAATACAAGGAACTATGCATGAGGAGTACGGGCTGCATTTTAAAAGCCTGTATGGAAATCTAAGTGGCCAAATGTCTGTGCAGACACAATTCATGCTTCGCTCAAAATAATTTATTTCAAAGGTGCAAAGGAGACAGTATTCTATATGAAATAATCACCTGCAAATGTATTTGAAACTCCTCATCCTCTGATTTCAGGCAGCTGCATAGGCTGCGAGCCAAGAGGAGAACATAGTTAAATGTGGCTTCCATTGCACTTGACCTTTTAAAGCTGAAATGGCCCAATGCCTCCTTCTCACTTTGTTTAAAGCCCAATCTGCTTTCAATCTTGTAAAAGCAAAGTTCACGGATGGAGAAATTTTATGACAAAAAATGTAAATGCTTGAAAAATGGATTTAATGGAAATGCTGACGCAAGCTCAAATGCAGCGCTGCCAAAAGGCCAGATTAATAACAAATCATTCTTGGGAAGA
>NW_005842748.1:598854-599468 GCF_000455745.1 Alligator sinensis
GAAGAGCGTTCCCATCTCATTCCAAGGGCTGCTTGCAGGTGGCTGCAGGGCCTTTCTTTCGGGACTGCAACCGTTGGCTGTGCCACCCTTATGTCTCATCTCTTTGACCCCATTTCCTTTCCCAGCGCCAAGAGCCTCTTCCAAAAACATCACCACGGTTTTACGACTGCCATGGGTCACTCCACAAAGACGGCAGCTGGGCGAGCAGGTTCAGCCAAAGCTAAGGGGCTGCAGAAGGGCACTGATGGAACAGCTGGAGTGGGGGAGAAGACGTAGGGCCCATGCATGGCACCACCATGCCCTGTAACTCTCTCTGGCTCCCGTTACAGGTGCAATGGGATCTGCTCTACCATCTCAGTGGTGCCACCTGCCACGCTACATGTGCGGGACTGGAGATTAGCTGGTGGGATCAGGGGCCGGGGCCCAACAGCAGGGGGAGCGGATCTCAGGCAAGCTGGGCAAGTACCACCCGTGGGGCGGCCACGCGGGCCCGGTATGGCGCGAGGGGAACCAGCCTCAGCCTTTGCTCGCGGGGGTAATAAGGCTGCGGCGCCGCTGGCTGCCCCCGGGGGCGGGCGCTGCACGCGGCAGAAGAGGCTGAATCGCGCCCTGTC
>NW_005842748.1:600413-633291 GCF_000455745.1 Alligator sinensis
CCCTTCCCCGGCTGCGCGGCCGGCTGCCGGGTGCTTTCCCCGGGTCTCCCCCCCCCCCCCATGTCCCCTCCCGCAGGGATCGGCCAAGCTGGAGAAGGCGGAGATCCTGCAGATGACGGTGGATCACCTGAAGATGCTGCACACGGCCGGCGGGAAAGGTAAGGTCCGCTTGGGTGGGGGCAGCAGGAGCTGCACCCCCCAGCTGTGGATGTGGCATTTGGGGTGGGGAGTAGTTCAAGCTCCTGCTTGTGTGCTCTGAGAGAAGCATAGCCTGTCTGGGGACTGCCTGGTACTTGCCTGTGTGAGCTCCTTCAAAAGGCTCAGTTGCAGCCTGTAGACACTTATTCTTCGGGGCAGTGGCCTGCCCTCCCTCTCTCTAAGGTTAGTCAAAGAGAAGTGGGGCTGGAAGGGACCCCCAGAGGTCATCTAGTGCCACACCCCAGTTGTGGCAGCCCTGTGACTGTCAGCCCCTTGGAAACCCTTTTCTCGCATGTGGTCTTTCTGTTTCTCAGCACCTTTGCAAATTCTGGAGAAGGAAAGGCGTGGGGAAAAGGGGTCTCCGTGTCACCGGCCAGAAGGGTCAGAGAGGAGCACCAACCTAGGCGGCTGTGGGCAGAGCCTGGGCAGGCCGGGAGCTAGTCTGTAAATCCCCCTAGGATAAGCTGCACGTGTGTCGTCTGTTCTGTGGAGATTTCACCGTCCTGTGGCTTTGCTGCCATCGGTGGGTAGGGGTGTTTTCTTTGCCTGGTCATGGGCCATGTCAGTTTGCATGTGGCAAGCTGAGACTCTCAGCACCACAACATGGGTGTTAGAAAAGAAAAGCTTGTTAGACCCTAGATAGGGCTGGAAAACTATCCTATGGTTAGGAAGGCTATAATAGCATAACCAGCATGATCAAAGGAAGTGTGCTTGCAGGGGAGGGTGTAACGTCAGAATGAATGGAAACCACATCTTAACGCACCACTTTTTTTTTTTCCACCCCCCTCCTTTCTTTCAGGCTATTTTGATGCCCATGCTCTGGCTATGGACTATCGAAGTTTAGGGTTTCGAGAGTGCCTGGCTGAAGTTGCCCGGTACCTTAGTATTATTGAGGGCTTGGATGCTTCTGATCCTCTTCGAGTTCGACTAGTGTCTCACCTGAATAATTATGCCTCTCAACGGGAAGCAGCAAGCAGTGCACATGCTGGCATTGGACATATTCCTTGGGGCAGTGCCTTTGGACATCACCCTCACATCTCTCACCCATTACTACTGCCTCAGAATGGGCATGGTAACACCAGTACCACAGCGTCTTCCACAGAACCACATCACCAGAGCAGAATTGCTGCTCATGCTGAAACGTCTTCACTGAGAGTGCCCCCTAATGGCAGCATTGGATCGGTGCTCCCTGTGGTCACCTCTACTTCCAAACTGTCTCCGCCTCTGCTGTCCTCCATGGCATCTCTGTCTGCATTCCCCTTTTCGTTTGGTCCATTCCATCTGTTGTCCCCTAACGCACTCAGCCCATCTGCACCAACGCAGTCAGCAAACCTGGGCAAACCCTACAGACCATGGGGGACTGAGATTGGAGCTTTCTAAGGACTCATGATTTAGTCTGGGGTCAGGGGGAAAGGGTCTAATAATCCAGCTGAGCTGGGTTTATGCCAGTTTCAATTTTAAGTTCTTATATGACTGAGACAAAGGTACAGTTTCAACTTTAAAAATTTGTCTAAAAGCTGAAGTGCTTCAGGTTTTTGTTTCCTTTTTGTATTAGTGTTTTTTTGTTTTTTTTTGTTTTTTTTGTTTTTTAATTTAGTTGCTGAAGCTTGTCCAAAAATTAAATTGAAATAGTGGATGTTAACACTTATGATAGGTTTGTGTGGAATGTTCAACTCACTCTGTAAACAGTTTGTCTCAAATGATTCCATTTTGGCTAAGTACCGTGGACCCTTTTATTTTTTTTTTTTTAAGTTTAGTGTATTTCTGTCTATTGTTAGCAACAACTTTTGTTTTGTTTTGCTTTACTTTTCCAAAACCACTATTCTCAGCATTAACATAAACTGTGTTTTTTGCTAATATTTTGACAGCAAGATGCTCTATAAAGAAATTGTTTTGTAAACTATATTCTGAGTTTTATATTTCTGAACAAAGCGTTGACAAATCAGATTGAGCAGCTTTATACAAGAGTTCTGTGTTCACTGCAGTGGTTAGGTGTGTCTGGTGGTCTTAACCTATTCTCCTGTGGAGTTTTATCCACATCAAAGAACCGCTGCACTATTTCTTTTGGCATAAAGGGCAGCTTTTGCCCAAGAGCAGACTCTACAATAGCAAGGGTGCTACAGACCAAGAACAAGTTGAATTCGTGTGGATTTAATGTGGGACCTTGGAAAGGAACATATAAGATTACCTGCAATTTTCCTGACCAGTGCCAGTTCCTGACCAGAGCATCCTAACTTCATGGGCCTAGATGGCAGCCTTTGTCACCATAACACAATTCTGTTACCTTTATTTTTAACTGAGATCACAAACTGCCTTTAATACGCTTCAAATTTACATCTAAAATGAGTTGTGGTGGTATTTAAACAGCCAATGGAGTGGTACAGTGGGAACTTGTTCAATGCATAAACTTGTTATTTAACAAATGTATTCTCTTAAATGGTCAATTTTCTAGTGTATTTTACTTTTGAGGAGCACTCCAGTGTGATTCCTCATGTTTTATAAAGGTTCTACTACATTCTTGTATATATTTTGGTTTGGTTTCATGAGATTTGCATTCTGAACAGGTTTATTCTTTAGTGGATTCCACTGAATTGGGTTTGATATTGCTCTTGTACTTGTGTTGTGGCTAAATAAAGGAGAAAGAACTAAGTGTTGAATTCACATGTTTGTCTGATATGTCAGTAAAGAAACCTATTGCTCCAGGTATTATGGGGGGAGGGGTTCGGTTTTTTGGTTTTTTTTTTTATTTGGTCTCTTAGATGGTACCATGAGCCTTTCTACTGCCACTTAGTATGTTGTGCTTTGTCCTGGAAAAAGGTTTAACAGAATTAGTCTTAAGATTGTTTTTTTTTTTTTTTTAATGCATTATTTTCTCTTGATTGCCAAGTCCCCAAGTATAGGAGTAGAGAGGCCAGCACAAGCTGGAGCGGAGGATGAAGTTGACCTGGCCAGCATTTGAATGCTTTTACATTTTTTAAGTTAATATTTGAAAACCCTTCAATGCCTAATTTGTGAGGGTTTTATCTTGCCTAATTTTCTAAGGAGTGACCAAGTGGGTGAAATCTTTGCAGATAAATTTTTAAGTTCAATTAACATCTATCATGGGTACAAAGCAGGGCCTTTTACTGCAATGTTAATACTATGTGCAGCTTGTACACGTGTACTGAATGTAATAATATCATGGTATGTATGTGCAAATACCTCTTTCTACAAAAACCCAGGTCCTGTTCCTTCCTATTGCTAACATTCTAGACTTTGGCACCTGCCAAGCTTGAAGTCCCCAGATGAGGAATTTTTAATTCTTACCCACGCATTTGAATATGGTGCATAATTCTGTCTGGAAATGGTACATCTTTCGTCTGGGTTGACTGCCAGAATAGTGGCAAAGTACTCTGCCCTTTGGGAACGGAGTGCTTTGTTGTTTAAAAGGGGCGCTCTAGTCAATTAAGGAGTGGCCTTGACTGGAGCCTAAGGGTTGTTTAGGCTTCCTCAGAAGAAGAGTTAGCTTGAGGCTTGGGAATAGTAAGAAGGAAATTGGGTCCATAACCTTTTCCTGGGCTGCTAGGCTGGAGGGAATTGTTGCTAGACACAAAGGCAAGGAAAGCAAAATTGACTTGCAGGTGGAAGTATGTAGTTTGCTGCCACAGAAGTTATGGAATGTAGGATGTCTGCATGTGCATGAAAGAAGCAGCTGAAAAGTCAGATCCTGGTTTTTCTTTCACAGATGTCACTTGTGTAATTATGCTCTACCTTGTCCCTACTATGTTTGCTACCACATTAATAAATCCCACTATTATTCAGAAAAGCCTTTAAATGTTAATAAACTAAATTGATTCAAAGCCTCTTAATGCTTATTTAATTCACATAAAAATGCCTGTGCCTGTTTCTAAATCGATGGGTCTGTTGTTTGGATAGAGTCACCTAATTACTTCTCTCCCACTGTCCTAATATCAAATGGACTGAAGAATTCCAGGTTACGTTTTAAATGTGCCACGTTGGTATTTGTATCTTAAGCTAGTGTGGGCTCTTCCTGTTACTGAAAACAGAAGCAGTGAAAAGCATTTCTTCTTCTCACTTTCTGAAAGTAATGTATTTCTTAGAGGTTCAGAGCCCACCAACAGTGCTTTCACAGTAGGATGGCATTATATCAAGGGATGTTACAGTCATGGTGTATAGAACTTCATGAAAGCCCAACTGGCAGGGAAAGGATGCAGCAGGTTCCAAAAGAAGAGAAACTAGTCTGTATGCTAGCAAACTTGGGTTCTATATCTAGCTGTACCACCAATCTGAGCAAGTTACTTAAATTTTCCTTTTTCCCTAGCTGGAAAATGAAGATAGCTTGTCAGTGTTAGTACATGTTGCTAAGAGCTCTAGATGAAAATGGTTATATAAGCAGTAACCACTATTATTTCTATAAAGTATATTTTCCCCTTGCTCCATGGGATGACATGAAATGAGAACCTTATCAGGACAAACAGGAAAGGCAAAATAGGCTTAGGCTGAGAGAGACTTATGTTACTGCACACTAGCAACTGGTGGCTGGTCAGGATGATGGCACTAAATGAGCTCTGTTAATTCCTACTCGCCAGAAAATAATTATAGGGGCATGAGTTAAAATGTGAGTGGGATGAGCAAAAAGATGCAGCTTTGACTTAAACACAAGACCCCTAAATATATTCTAAATGCTGCTGCTTTGACCAGCTTTATTCTATATGCCTGTTTAAAGGAAATAGAGCTCAGTGTGAGATATGGGATGGTACAGAGAACTTGGATTCCTAGGAGTTGCCTCATAGTAAAGATTTTTTGGTGAAGAAAGCAGATGTGGGGTTTAAAGGAAGATTATAATGCTTAGTCAATGCTGTGTAAAAACTTTGTAACTTTGGACATCTAGTCTGTATTGGTCCTGGGGAATAGCTAATGGAATGAGGAGCTCACCTTTGGACAACTGTGTTCGCTCCCCCCACCATCAGTTGTTTCTTGAGAGAGTGTATTGCTGGGCTAGTCCCTTCCTCTGATAACATGGCTTGATTTATTTTTTAAAAAATCCTGGTTATCATTCTCTTCATTTGTACATCAGTAAGTGCAGCTCAAGATGACAGAATACTCTTTAGAATATTGCTGAGTGATGGGAAGCTGGCCAGATTTTTCCAAGGAACAAACAAGCCAAATAAGAATAGATAAGCTGAAATCCTTCTTCCTGTATATGGTATGGATATTCACAGGAACCTCCTGCCAGAAACTGCTGGTTTGGTTAGTAATGTACTCTCCCCGCTGAACTGGAAGTCAGTATTCAATAACGTGTAGGTTGAGGGCTTGATGCTAAAAAATAACAGAAACATGTTACAAAGGCCCTTTTTAAGGCTTTATGTGAAAGGGCTGCAGAGATGGATTGTGGTGACAGTACCCTGATGCTCTAATGTAAGTATTTCATGTCCAAACATTAACCAATCAATTTGAGGTGTGCTGTGCGCCATGATTTTGACTGAATTCTTCACTCTTCACTTGGCCAGCTAATAAATACAAATGAATACTGGGCTTTTCTTTTAGAGAGGCAAGCATGTACTTGCAATTGAGCAGTTCTAATAGAATAATTAAGACTTGAAACACTAGCATTGAATGATATACAGACACGTTATAGTACATATTGGAGACAGATTATCATGGGAATGAATTGCCCATATACGTTCTGTTATAGTTCTTCAATAGCATAGCTTGTTTTCTCTTGTCTTTCTGGTCCTTTCTGAAGTGCTAACTCTTTAACAAATTCTATTTGTTTCTCATATGCTGTTTGAAACCATCTCACATGTGGGACTAAACTGCATCCAACCCTATCCAACTCCACTCATTTGTCCAAAGGACTCTATAAGGGCTGCCCAGACTCATGCTTTGAGGAGCTCATGCTGCTACCAGGTTTCCCCTCTCCAAGGGCACCTTGCTGGCAAGAGGATGGAGAAAACAGCTGGAGCCATATTTCTACAATGCCTTCCCATCCCTAGGACAGTTTGAGCCATGGTATGTGGACCTTTTAAAAAAGCCAGTCACTCTCCTATTCCTGTGCTGATCAAGTCAGGAAGAGAGTATTGTGCCTCTCAAGGGTGATGTTCAGGAGCCTGTAACATCTATGCTTGTTTCCTACAGGTGATAGCAGTTGGATAAATGCCCTCTCTACAGGACTATTTCTCTATCATGCTCTTTTCACAGGAAAAATATGAAGGAGGGGAAATGCCAGAAACAGGACAGGGCTTCAATTAGGAAAGCCTTCCAGGGAGAGGACTGAGCAGAAACTACTGGGCTGCAGAGAAGTTGAAGTGCGGGGGACACCTGAATGGGGAATTTCACCAGTTGTGGTAAAAAATCTAAACAAATTGCCAACAGGCAATAAAAGAAGTTGCTTGCGGTTCATAAAGGATCCAGCAGATGAGGCGAGTTCTTCATAATCTTAGCTTTGTTCAGTAAGTCCAAAGCAGGTAAACCACATGCAAAAGCCCAGTGATATTATTTAAACAGTCAGGAGATGGCACAAATGTTTGTGTGAAAGTTTGCTTTCATTTAATTTGATAGGTTGTCTCCCTGACTGACTGGCTGCCTTCAGGAAGAACTAGCTAAAAAAATGTGACAATGACTTGGTGGTTGCAACAGTGGTGAACTAATTTTAACTAGGATTAAAATAGTGAATTGTGACAGGTGCATAAGCCAGAAGGCCTGGATAGTCAGTACATTTACACTGGTGAATGTTACATTGAGTTTGTATCCTTATTTAATTACATCAAGATCTGGAGCAGACAGGCAGTAGGAATCGGAAGAAGGTGCATAAGCTGAACTCAATAGATGCTGTTATAGCACTTTAAGTGGTGGGGAGCTGGTATAGCCTGCTTACCTTGTGCAAATGGCTACCCTGTGATAAGCTGTGGAGAGCCAACACCTAACTGGGGTGTGGACACAATGGAGGCTTGGAGCCCTTTCAAAAGGGGAACTCTCTTTCATCCAGGATTAAATTTGGAGTGGTTTGAATAGCTCTCATTTGGTTCACATATAACGAATTAGAACTACTAACTACTGCCTCCCCCCCCCCCCCCCCACACACACACTTTTGATAGGGTTCAAAGGATTCTTGTGATCATGCCCTAAATCAGTGTAACTTACACTTATACCCTTGATTCTTCACTTGAATTTGGTGAAGTTGCCCAATGCAGGGGCTATGTGGTCTGTTCACTGTTTTTTATAGTAATGCAAAGTTTGCTTACACTGATATAAACATGTAATCTGTCCAGGATTTTAGACTAATATACTTGGAAATATATGGCATAAAAGTTGGTGTGTATTGAAAATTATCTATACCAGTTGCTGTTAATCAACCAGCATTTTTCAGCCTTTCCATCCAGGCAGTGTTTCTCTGTACTTAAGTGTGGTAATATTGGTCATGTGTCAGTCCTCCATTAAGCTTCTGCAGTAAATTAAAAGGGGTATGAACATTATTAAAGTGGCTGCTAGAATTTTATCTAAACTATGGAAAAATAAAGCCAATTTCTTTGAGGGAAGAGACTAGGAATGTACTGTAGGCAGGGGTTTTTTTTTTTTGGTTTGTTTTTTTTAACTCAGTATTACCATTAAATAAAGAAGGTCTCACATTCCAAAACTTGTCTAACTCTATCCCGACTATACAGTTAGTCCAACAAAATATATCACACTATGAAATTCTTGCTTCTCGAAGTAATATAAAGTAAAGAAGGCAATGTAAAAATAGGTGTTACCTTGTTTTAAAAAAAACGAATAGGTATAAGGATACGAACTTATAGATATAGAAAGACATTGAGGGGGATCCTGAACGTAGTAAGAACAATTTTACATGTTATATGGCAAACTGAACTATTTTTTACTTTGTAAGGAAAACATCAATTAGGCGAACAATGTCCCCTATATATAATGTAGATGCCTAGCTGTCTGTAGATTGCCTCTTTGAATTTTCTTTGGGATCCATTGCGTCTTCTGTTAAGAGGAAATTATCAACAACAAGAGGAAATCCTGTACTAGTACTGAATAGTCCTTATTCTAAAGGTACTTCCCTTCTTGTGGGAATTGTATATAATCAGAACAACACTCCATAAAACAGATGAATTATTTTAGAAGGGAGACGGGTCAGTCTCTCTCTCTCTTTTTTTTTTAAAAGTCTGACGTTATTGTACATAAGAAAGTCAATTGTTATATTGGATGACATTCTTACACAAGCTGACTGTTCTTCAAAGAGGTGGGGCAAAGTTTAAGGCATTGGTTACAGGAAGCTTTTACTCCTTGGAGACTTTCATGTTTTCTGGAGTACACAATGACAAATCAATGCTAAAATTACTTTTTTGAAAGTATACCCTGTGTAGTTCTAAGTGATTAAACTTTGTCCTGTTAAGAGCTGCATTTGCTGGAGAAATACATGCGTTGGAGCCCATCAGCTAACATCCACTAAATACAGCATAGCAAACTGATCTGCACATCAGTAGCCACAACTCTTGTACAGGACATGTGGACTACACAAATCAAGGATTTGTCCTCAAGTGTTCTAAACTGAGTTCTTTGCCTTGGAAGGTTTGCTCTGTTCCTATAATTGAAAACAAGTGAAAGCTAAGGGCTGCCATTTTCCAAGGGGTGCTGTGAGTCTAATGAGAAGTCTAAAATGGTTGAGAAGCAGTGCTCTCATAGCTATAAACAGAGGTTAGTCTCACTCATTCCCACCCACAATACCAGAACAGTGTTGTGAGATGCTAGAATGAAACCAGTACTTATTAAAGGAAACTAAAGGGAGCTCTCTTATATAGCTTTAAAGTCCCTTTTCAGGTTTTATTTACCAGACTTTTACCTTTCCTTAGGGCAGTTGGCTAGGTTCCCTGCTTACTGATGTTGCCCACACTGTAATATGGCTTAGTGTTTTGCACAATACAAAACAGGCCCAACTTCTCTGATCTTGCCAGTTAGGTAACTGCAGTCTTGCTTTTTACCTACCACAACAGCAACCCTCCAGGCATATCATTGAGCTACTGTGGAAGAGCTGGCTGACACCAGCAGGAGTCCAGACTAAGGGAGTACTCTGCTCCTAGGGATAAAACTGATGTGGTGAGCTTAGAAAAAATCTCCCTGCTCTTTCTTAACAGAATTAATGCCTTCCTGCTGTGCCATTGAGTTGGTCTGACTTGATGCATCCATAAGTGAATTATGAGGAGGCCCTTTAGCTTTCATTTTAACTTTCCTTTTTACTGTAAGGAAAACATGTCTTGTTTCCAGCTTTTGTGCTGTGTGAAGCAGCCCTTCTTTCATTTTCACATATGAAACATGCCCAGTCTACTCCAAAGAGTTGCTGGGAAAGCCATGATTCAGCTTTTATATGACAATTCCCTTATTTTCCTGAAGTCAGTGAGCAAACGGCCTGTCAAGCTAAACTATTATACTAAATTGTTAACTCTTATGTTCACATACTCTGGCCAGGAGAGAGATTACACATTATTGCATTTGACATCCCCACCTGAACGAAGCAGAATTCCTATGACTTTGATAACTGTGTTTGAAATCTTTCATTGAAAAAGGTTAGCAAAGGATTTGTTGAAAGCTGCATAGGACTAGTGCAAGCTGTCCGCACCGTAAGGACTGTGAAGGGAATATTCTCAACCCCTTTGGAGAGGGAATAATAATGGCAGTAGAGTTTTATATACGCACAAAATCCTTTGCTAAAGGAATATTCAAGTTGCAAGGCCAACTGCTCGGATGTTAGAAAATGGCAAAGTTAAGTTTTCCTGTACAATTTTAATTCAGTCCCCCTGCATGGATACATTACGATAGTCTTTCAATACGTGATCAGTGCTATACTTTTTCACATGACCCTCGCCCCACTCAGTTTGTAGGATGGGCAGTGTTCGTTAATAAGCAGCTATTCATTATCGTAGTTTCTTTTCATTGTTCCATCCATGACCCTTGTCTTATTAGATCCATGCTATTTGAATCCTGCTCCAAGAACAGATTTATTAATTTCATCACTGCTCCTACTGATTTTAGCTGCAGCTGTGAGTGGTCAACACTCCTACAAAACACACTTCTTAGTCTCAAATCAAGTACCCAGAAAATGAGGTTCACATAGGTAGTTAGCACATAAAAAAACTATGATCTAACTGACTTGTATCATATAGGAGCTTTGTAGGAGAGGCAAGAGTCAAATCCATTTCTTCAGTGCAGCATTCTGCAGCTATCTGAGCGATGAGACAATCCTTTCCCTTTTGCAGTTTCCTTCCTCAGTCATGATAAATGTTCCATGTACAACAGGTTCCTTCATTACCTAACTCTCATCCATTTCCAGGGTGGATCTATCCTGTGCAAGTGAATAAGGTAGAAGTCCTATGACAATATTGCTGTATTATTATTATTATTGTATATTATTATTATAATAATTATTATAATGTATCATTATGCAGACATAGGAATATAAATTTAGGTTGCAGAGGATTTCTAGCATTCCTGAACTTTTGTGTGCTTGACTGTGCAACCTGTTCTTGTAATAGAGGTTTTTTTTCTTTGTCTTTCTTTTTTTTTAGCAAAGTGAAAGAATAATTAAAAAAATAAGACTGGGTGGGTGTCAGCCCCAGGGGAAAACCAGGAGCAATGGTCATAAACTCCTAGAAAAAGTTTTAAGACTGGAAAAACTTCTTCACGGTTTGTGTAACCAGACTCTGGAATAGACTCCCAGTGGGGGTGGTGAAGGCACCTACCCTAGAAAGCTTCAAAAGGAGACTGGATGCACACCTTGCTGGGGTTATTTGACCCCAGCAGTCTTTCTCGCTCTGTTTTGTGCTTCCTGCCCTGTGCTTCCTGCCTGACCTGCTGTTCTGCTTTCTCCTTCCTGCCTTATCTACTGCCTTGCCACAACTGTCCCCTCCCCCGTCTGGTATGTGCCACTTGTGGCATGCATGCTGCAGATTGGGCCCCCCTGCTCTACATGGTCTAGTACTCAAGGGGGAGGACACGCACTTTGTCAGAAGGTTTGATGGATTTTTGCAGACAGCAGGAGTCTAGTGAGGCCCAGGGGTGTTGGGGTCCATCCTAGGAGCTGAGGGGTATACCCTAATGGGCACAGACTCCTCTGCCCAATTCCTCTTGGATTTGCTTCATTCATATCTAATCTGTCCCTGTTTCAGTCCAGTCTTTTTCCCCACCTATGGCTCCATTTCTCCATCCCATTGTCCTTGCCTACCCATACTGTACTGCACTCTGATCAGCTGGAGCTTATTAGTGGTTCTGTGTAGCTGTTTCTTGCAGCTCTGTACATCTCCAGTTAATTCACAAACCCCCATCAGTGCAGTGGGTGCTGGGAGGAGGAGAGACCACAGTTAGTAACCTAACCCTGCAAAGTACCACAGTTTGATTGTATCTAATGACTGCTCTATGCACAGGTGAAAACTTGTTTCATTTAACCCCGAGAGTGGCTATAGTGCAGGATAGGAAAGGAAAAACATTGTTATTTATTCTTTGTCTTACCATAGCACTTGGGAGCCCCTGGCTGATGAGGGCTCCATCTTTACCAGTTGAAGAAATAGACTGTTATGTAGCTGTTGGAGACTTGTGACAGAAGGTCTCTCCTCTTACGTGAGTGGTACAGGCTCTTAATACTCATGGACCCAGCTGTGTTTTCCCTCTGCTTAAGACTGCCTAATTTTTTGGAGTAATTGCTTGTTCTCTTTCAAATCCATCTATATTTTAGCTGCACGGTCTGAGAGGGACTCTTAGCACGGAGTGAACAGCCTAGAACGCTGATTCTCGACCTTCTCGGTCTTGAGGCACGGTTCAGAAAATACCAGCTCTTAGTTTTCAAGCACCCCCTGTTTATATCCGATGCGCTCAGTGGTAATACTATGTGGCTGCTCAGCAGAACACTTCAATGTGCAAACTTCAAATTCAGGCTCCGGTGGCTACTGTGTGTGTGTTACTTTGCACGCTACCCAATTTTTTTTACTGGTCCCCTTAACACTGCTGCAGCTAGGTACCAGATCCCAAGATTAAAATCCCACTCTCTGTTTTGCAAGCTCTCCTAGCAGCCCCTTTTTAGATCAGATCCTTTCAGCAGTAACACTATGCAGCCACTCAGCAGAACACTTCAATGCCCGAACCCCAAATTCAGGCTCAGGTGGCTAATGCGTGTGTCACTTCCCCTTCCCCATATAGATATGGATGCCATGGGACACCCCTCGTGTCCGAAAGCGTTCCCCCGACACCAAACCATTGATTGAAAACAGCAACTTACAAACATAAAACTTTACTTTATAAATATACCTAAGGGAAAAATACCCATTCCCCACCCCCTATCACAAATGTCACCTTTGTGTAGTCTTCTGTCTGCCTTTCATAAAAATGACAACAGGCAGGGGACCCTATTCAAGAAGTGCCTGGTGTGCTGCAGGGGAAGAAAGAAGATACTGGGGTTTGTCCCATACTCCCAAATTCAAGTTTTCTTGCCTCCCCTTACAGCATATTTTCCAAGTGATATATCCTCAAGCCTTCTGTGAAAATACCTATGCACTCGTTGCCACTAAACATCCATCTACAGGGGATTGTGTGGATGCGTCGGCCACCAAGCAATGCACAGCTGGAGGGCAACTGTGAGAGACACGGCAGTTAGTTTGACATGTTCACACCTACCCTAACCAATTATTTCATTGTTGCCCCTCTTACTGTATCGCCAAGCCCCCTCCACAACAGAAACGTTACCACCTGCTGCACTTCTGCCCCTGGCTCTGGTCCCATCCTTGCTACTGATGGGGCGGAGGCTGGAATGGGTGTGCTTGAGGGAAGTGAGGAGGGCGAGTGGCATAAAGCCACACAACAGTGGGTGGCTGAAACATGACCACTGTGGGTGGTGAGAGCATCATCACCATGACAATATGAGTGTTGAAAAATGTAGGGTGAAGCGGGACAAGAATAGGGGTGGGTGCTGTGGTAGACAATGAGAGGGTGCTGATTTTCTTGCCTCCTTGGTGGATCTGACCTCTTTGCCATGGCAGTTTGAAAGCGGGCTTCTGTGAACCCACTCACAGGCTTAAATTCAATCAGGTTTATGCACAGCTAAGGTTTGTGCTCAGACAGAGCCTCTTCCCTCCCCCACAGGTGCTTGACCAAGCCTGGCCCCAAAATGACTCAGGTGAACCCCTCAATTTTTACACCAAAAATTGATCCATTTGCAGAGCATGTCTGGTCTTCAAATTTTGCCATGGCACTACGGGAACCTCAAGACCTAATAATAAAACACAGCTCCCCACTGTGGGAGGCCCCTTATTGATCCAAGATGTCTAAGGTTCATGGCAGAAGTGAGTGGCCAGCAGTACATAGGTTTTGGTTCGCCTGATGCCAGGTTTTGGTTCGCCTGGATGCCAGGTGTGCCTGCCATGTCTTTATAGGTCCCATTATCACAGCCACAGCAAGGCATCTCACTCCCAGTTTGGAGATGTCTCCCTTACGGCACCCTCTTTTTACATGCAGCTCCCTCAGTGATAAAACTTTGGGCAAACCTGGCATCTTACAGTGAAGATAGAGGTCTGTGTGGTGAATGTGGCAGCTCCTTTATGCCCTTTGGATTGGTGTTTCCTTTGGCCAACATTAAGAACAAACATACTATTTAGATAAGGAACTTTTTTGCTCCAGCTTGAAGAGAGAGAATAAAACTTCTCAAAGCATGAGGGAAAATTCTCCCATGGAGCATATGCAAAAATTGTCCAGGCTGTTTCCCTTCAGTGGTAGCACAGGACACAAGCTCCAGGCATTGGTCCAGTCTCCATTCTTGTTTCTGCCTAGGTTCCCTTCTGATTTTTGCAAGGGGAAGATTATGATGTTGTAAAACATTTGCTTTGTAATGTTGCACATCCCATAGGAACACAGCGAAGCTGCAAAAAATGGGTGGGATTGACTGTGGAAAGATTGGGTAATTCTGCAGAAAAGTAAGAGCTCTATAGAAATAATTTAAAAACCTTATTGATTTAACAGAGAATCTTTATTTATTTACTTCTTTAAAAAATAACATTCCATAGAATATACAGCTATTTCTTCAGTTCTGTCTACAGAACAACTATAGGACTGTCTGAAGGCTGGTGTAAAGGCAGGGTAGTTGTGAATGTTATTTTTCCTTTTCCAGTTAGACAGGCAAGAACTGTTACTGGGTTTCTTTGCTGTGAATGGGGCACAAAAGGAAGGGAAGTTTTTTATGTACAAGTGCCACAACTGGGCACAATCCAACTCTAAATAATTAGGGGACTGGTCCTGCTCTCATCATGGAGGTAAGATTCTTATTGCCTCTAATGCAGGGGTGGGCAAAATGTGGCCCGCGGGCCAGACGCGGCTCGCCAGCCCATTTTATCTAGCCCGCAGGGCCCCTAAAAAATTTAGAAAATTAATATTTATCTGCCCCTGCCTGCCTGTCATGCAGCCTTTGATGGCTTGCCAAAACTCAGTATGCGGCCCTCCGCCTGAAATAATTGCCTGTCCCTGCTAATGGGTGTCTGAGACCTGCAGTGTCAGACCAAGGCAGTCAAAATTAAGAAAAAAAAATTTCAATGTTGCTAACAGGGGAATATAAATAACTTTTTGCACAGGATTCCTCACAGAATGTATCTGTGTCTGCAATTTATAGCCTTCAAATGCAGTTAACTAACATTTCTCCGGACAAAAAATTATTATGTTTTTGTAGATTCCTATTCCAAATGAGAGACTTCTATCTCTTCTTTGTAAGGATAATGGCTATGAAAAAGCATAGAATAAAATGCTCCAGGGGTGTAGGTTGTAGCTATGTTGGTCTAAGGACATAGGCAGACAAGGTTCTTTGGGTAACTTTAATACCTTTTATTAGACCTACTTAAGTAGCTGAAAAAAAATTGTTTAGCAAGCTTTTGGGTTTGTCAGGCTGAGGAAGTCTCTGCAGTTGGTGTGTGCTCTTCCTGGATGACTGCAAGACAGGCAGTCAGTGAAGATGTACACACCCAGCCTGTCTCTCACCCACTGACTCCTCAATTTATATCTTCACAGACTGCCTGTCTTGCATGCAGCCCAGCCTCTGGCTTCTTTACTATTCATTCCATCCAGGAAGAGCAAACATCAACTGCAGAGATTTCCTCAGCCTGAACAAGGGTTTTTAAACTCGGAAGCTTGCTAAATTTTCCCCCCAACTATTTAAGTTGGTCTAATAAAAGATATCAGATTCACCCAAAGAACCTTGTCTGCATAGAATAAATGCTCTGCATTCTTCAGTATAGTATTCATTTATCATTAACAATGATAAAATAAGGTATGAAAGCATGGTTTGAAAAGTAAGTAAATATAAAGGAGCTGCAGAGAATCCTGCAAGTTTCAAAATGAACAGGAAAAGGAACATGACAATTGCAGGCAAATCCACAGATCCTCCTACCTGTCTCAGTGATCTCTCTAAGATCATAATGTGGCACTGAGAATATTAGTACATTGCTATGCATGTCGTGAGGGACAAATGCAATTTTTAAGCTTTAAAGTACACAGACCTCTCCCAGACAACTGGGGCGCAAGAGGTATTCAATGTTTTTTTTCTTACTGCTTTACTGTAGTGTTACATCTCAGCTCTGTGTTCTTGGGCAACTCTGGCACAGGATGCAGTCTGTCTGACTCACAAGGACTCACCCCCCCTCCCTCCCCTCCTCTACCTAAACAAAACTGATTAAGATGCAGTGAGAGACACACCTAAGACCCTCAAGATAAGGGTGACAAGAGTGAACCAACTGCCCTAGGTCTCATTTACATCCGAGATGGAACCAGATGACCATTCATTTACATGAGAGATGGAGAACAGAAAGCCTGAAGCAGAGACTGCAGTGAATTCTGGGACCAGAGAAGCAGGGGAGCACTGCATGATGGGGAATCTGTGCTCCAAATGTTAATCAACCCATGTTCATACACACCCAGCTCAGCATTTATCAGACCAGTTCTAATCTGGATTTACTAAGGACTTTCCCCCACCCCAGACACACACACACAGCTCTAAGTTTAATAGGCATCTCGGGCCGTACATTCCCTGGTCCCACTATGGGAGGCCTATTTAAACTTGATTGACTAAAACTCGGTTGCCGGGTTAGGGAATGCTGAGGCAAGAGACCGAGTCAGAGGGGGTATGGGCAACATTTGAACAATGGTTAAGGGCTCATCACAGCATTCAGCCTGCTGGAGCCCTAATCACAGGTGTTTTCATACCTTTCCCGAGACGACTGGTGGGAGTCCTCTCCACAAAAGGTTATGAGCACCCCAATAATTGTCTTAAGTCTGTTAAAAGACTATAGTAAGATCTGGAAAAGTCATGCTAAGCTGAGGCTTGTGCACAACAAGTAAAAATCCAAAATCCTGATGCTGCAAGCTATCTATTGTTCCTGAAGAAACCATGAGATATCCCATCAGTATATCTGCCACCCATAGGAATCTCAAGCTGGCTCCCAAGTATTTGGGTTACTCCCTAATCTTAAGTGTTTCCTGATTATCAATCAGTTTCCTGAGATGGTCCAAACCAGATAACCCCTTGTCAATAGAAAAGACAATGATTTACACTACTGAGGGTGCTACGGAGCAGCTGAACTGAGGGTATAAAAATCTGTAAGTGTGTGTGCTGCTAGAAGAGGAAAAAAAGAGGAAAAGGAAGGAAAAGAAGTAGAAGCAGGAGGAAAGAAGGAGAAGAAGAAAACCCCTGTGCTGACACCATCCCCTGTCGTTCTTGGGACGCTGGAAGAACAGATCATCTCTCCCTTCAAGGACTGTGCTACAGACTGTGCCTGTCAGCTTTGCAGCCTGAGTACCGTGGACTAGGTGAGATCCCAGCGTTCTCTGTCTTCTTTCTAGGCATAAACTTCTGAACCTGAACTGTATCAGTTAAGCTTGAGCTAAGTTTCCCCAAATACTTAGTGAAACCAGGGTAGTATTGTCATTGTTGGTGTTTGTTTTTCTTTTGCATGTCTATTACTACTAGTACCATTATATATTTCATATGCTTAGCAATAAATAACTTTTATAGTCAAACTGGTAGTAATTGGGTATATTTTTCCTTTTCTGCTTCTCTTTCCTTCTGTGCTCTGCAGCAACGCTTCTTTTACCTAAGCTGAAGATCCCTGTGAAGCCCAAAAATATTGTGGGGTCTGCTCATCAAGAGGCCAAAGATTGGGACGTGCTGAGTTTGAAACACATAAGGGGATCAGCTTGTACAGGCTGATTGACCCAGTTTGACTCAGACGTGCCCTTATGAACTGAATGCTGGCCCATGAGGGTGTCAGCTGGACACCCAGCCAGATTCAGAGGGATTCTGTTTACCTGTGTGCTTGTGTCTGACTGCATTTTATTGTTGCTCTTATGAACTGATTCTTGGCATATGAGGGTGTCAGCCTGTCTATGCTGATCAGCCTGGCCAGGTCAGGCGTGTCACATTAATTTGTGTGTGTTTGTGTGTATGACCGATTTGGTGACTGGAGGAACCCAGTCCCATTGAGGTTGAGTCCTGCAAGATAGCTCCACTGGGGGTGAGGGCTTGCAGAAGGGAGAGATACAGCTCCGTATAGTAACACAAGCAGCACATTGACAGAATCACCAAGACCCTAGAAACTATCCCTAATAAATGAGCACACCCCAAAGTAATGGGCAAATTTGGTAACAGTAGGCAGGCTGCTGGGCAATTTGGAATATGATTCACAACCCTTAAACTAGTAGGATTAACCAGAATCACATCCTTTTGGACAATGATATCATAATGAAAGTGTAGTGAAATTGAGGTGGTAGTGCTACTATAGGGGAAGTAGCTCCTGGGGTGCAATGAGTGTATGTTGGGGAGGGCATGTCAGTAAGCAAAGCTTGCTGCTAATAGCCATGGCCAGCAGGACTGAAGAACCCCACATTCTGCAGCACACTACCCCCCACCTTTCAGTAGACGACCAGTAGTTGGGCAGACTAGATAGAGAAGGTTTGTAGGCCAGGTGTGGCTTGTGCGCCATATGTTTGACACCCCTGATGTATGCCAATTGGTATATCTCCATTAAAGTCTACAGGGTTTGGCTTAACGGTTTAAAAGTTGAGCTTTGGCCTAGAAAGTCCATGTTGCCCGTTAGCACAGCATGGGGTATATAGAAGGCAAAACCTTAGGAAAGGCAGACCATAGATCATGTATGTAAAAATCTTTGCATGCTTTTTTCTTTCTTTTTATGCCTCAGTTTTCTTAATTTCAATCTTTTTATATGTTTTAAAAATCTGTACTTCTTCTAGAACATCAAACTGTCCATCATTATGTACATTTGGCATAAAATAAGAAAAAAGAATTAAAGCTTTAGTCTTCTTATTACATTCATTTTTGAAACAACATGATGTTAGTCACTATAGCTACCAATTGCAATCAGTGTTTCACAGAGGCCTTAAAAATAGTATTTTTTACCATTGAAATGTTGCTAAAATCATATTGGATGGAAGGATGTTCCCCCCCCATTCTTTTGTAGAGTGTTACAGAAATGTTGTGTTCATTATGGTGAGATAGTCTTACTGAATTGTAACAGCTCATTAGTAATGGAATCATACTTCATAACATATATCATCCCACTGTGCTTTGTCATTACCATGAAGTATAAATTTTCTTTTTCTGGGCAGGGAGAAATGACAGCAGTGATTAATGCTTGACACCTACTTCAATCTGAAATGAAAACCATTTCCATTTGGAGACTTGGAAGTTCCTGACTTGAAGTCTCTTTCTTTACTGCTAGTGCTCTGGCCTCTTCCCAGCTTATAAAACAATTTTCTGAAGGCCTAAAAGAGATGCTGAGCTGGCATACTAATTGCTCACTTGGTGATGAGCTGAAAGAACAGGGCCTTCAGTCAAGTTTTAGATTCCCCACTCTCTTTAACACTCCCTTAAATGTGAATGGGGTCTCTAATAAACCCATATTACCCTGATTTCCACCCTAGTTTTGGACAGATTATTAAGACAGCAACTTTGCTTTATTTATGGCTCTGGCAATTTGAGTCATAGAAACTACAGCTGCCTATACATGTGCTCGGAGGTGAGGGGGTTTTAATTAGGGAAGTTCCCAGAGAGAAGCTCTAATTAAAGCACCTCACCATCACCTGTATTAAGCCCCTGTGCATTTAAAAATGGCCATGGGATGCTTTACTTAAACCTCATTCAATGAGGGATAGATAAAGTGCTCCTGTGGCCATTTTTAAATGCACAGGGCTTATACACGTGATGGTGAGGCCATGCTGGAGCATTCTGATTAGAACATGGAGCAGCACGTGTAGAGGCAGCCTTCACCACTTCGAGTGTCAGAAGGAAGGCTGTGATAGAAAAGGGAACTGAAGCCAGGGTCTCCTAAGTCCTTGGATAGCATCTTAAACACTAAATTCTCCTTCCATAGGAGGCTCCTGCTCTTAGCTCTGTTTCTTCTCCACTTAATCAAAGGTTCTAGATAACTGACCACTGAGAACATTTCAGAATATTAAAAATTATTTCAGTAAATTCAACTTCTCATAACGTTGACCCTTGAAGCAACCATTAGAAATCTAAGTTTTATCCTATTCACTTTGTAGCGAATAGGATAGTTGTTCACAAAATCCCTCCCAAATGGGAGATGATGGGCGCTATCTAAAGCAGGAGTTAGTAATGTTTTGCAGTGAGGAGCTGCTTTGCGAGAGCTTAGCTCTGAGCACAGGTCACTTCCAACCCAGCCTGCACCACCACAACCAAAGCCATTGCTGCAGTTGGAGCCAAAGCTGCAGTGACTGTTTTCCTCTCATGCTCCCAATTGCACTGCCCCTGTTTTTCCCTGGTACCTGGCCACTGTTTGGGTGAAGTTCCCCACTGCAGAAATGCTACCAAAGCCCCCCAATTTCACGGGTGGATAAAGTGGCTCTGTGGGCCAGAACTGGGCCATTAGCAATATACTACTAACTCCTGATCTAAGGCATGGAGCTTTTCCTTCACAGGGACACAGGTGAATATTTTCTTTGTTTTCAGTCCATATGGGTTTCTCCCAGATATCCTGAGCAATATTCTGTTTGAGGCCTGAAAAGGTTTATGTACTTACTTTTGTAATATGCCATCATCATAGCCTTAAGAACAAGTAAAACAAAAGGTGATTAGGAACAGGATCCATCCACTTTTTGTATTAACTGTTTTTCAAGCATTTGAGCAAGGGGAGGATAGAATTACCAAGGCACCTAAATCACTCTACACACCTAATAGATGGAATAGGATCTGGTCCCTGTTGTCCCTTGACCTGTGCTTTAAATGTTGGGTTTAGACACCTCAAAGGCTCTAGAGGTATTATTTGAGTCTTCTTAAAGTTCCTCAGCTCTTGAAGTCAAGGGATCCTCATTACCATACTCTGATCAGTGTTTCAAAGAGAACCAAATATAATACCTGCGTTTGTGTTCACATCCAGAATCGTACTTTCATATTTCTTTATATGCAGAGACATTGTTTGGTTGCATGTGCAGAAGTTATTGAAGGAAAATACAGTAAAAGAAATCAGGTTTACACTAAGGACAGGATGCACAAGGAGGCATAAGTATTACAATGTTGAGCATCACGATGACTAATGTTCAGTGTTTTACTCCTAGAGTGGAACCAAGAGCTCTGACCTTGGTGTCTTAACGCAGTCAAAGCCAATGGGGGGCCAACCCTTTTGGCAGGTGTGTCAAAAAGTAGCCCTGTACCCACCCCACGTGCCACTCAATCTCCTTCATCCCCCTTGATGGCTTGGGTGTCTAACTCAGGGTTGCAAAGAGGAAGCCATGTAAGATTGTGATTTACATCCCAACAACTCTCTCCTTGAATTAGATACCTAAGTATTTCTTTTTTTTTTTTCCAAAACAGACCAGTGGGCACTCTTGTTCTTTAAAAAATGGTGCTGGTAGTGCATTTTACATTAAAAAGTCATTAGTTAAAATACATTAACTATTCCTAGAGCAGGTATTGGATCCCACATCTCTCCTTTGCCAAGTGAGTGCCAGAGACACTGGGCTACAGAGTCATGATCCCTCTCTTTGACTGATTAAATACTGAATTATTTTCTGCAAAGTGATATAACTTTAACAGGAGATGAATAGAATGGTCTCTGTCTTGTGTGGTAGATGTGGGTTTGACTCTTCTGAACCAGAGGAGGAAATAGAGGCTGCATCTCCCAACACTGTGGGTGAGTACTCTCTCTCATGAGCTTTTAGATAAGAGGAACAGTGGCAGCATCACTATTACCTGAATGAAAGTGGCTATAGTTCCTGTGTTTTGTGCAGAGCTTGGTATTGGAGGTGACTATTAGATTGGAGCCTTAGACAGTGAAATACAGAGTTTGAAAATCCTAAAGGATTAAGTGTGATAGGTATTGCACTGCTCACCTCTGGCAAGGTGATGGCAATGTTTGGCATGTGTAGAACAGAAGCCCGGGCATCCTGGGAATGTTATTGGTGAAAACTTGGGTGTCTACAGGGTGAGGTGGGAGACTGGAAAAATTCCACTGCCCCCTTTTTTTTTTTTAAATCTGGGTCTTAATTTTTAAAAATGATCAATGCCCTTATCTTTTTACCACATGTGGATTCCATAGTTTAGATCCTCCATTAAAGTTTTCTCATATATTTGTCAATTCTTCCTCTTGGTCAGTTGAGTCATTGTTTCTGTGAAGCTTAGTTTTTGTGGAAGTAAAAGTGATAGAGGTAATGGAGGTCCCCCAGGTAGTTACAGTTCATCCTGTGGAAGGCTTTGAATATCAGCATAGAGAATGAATGGATATTTTTTTTGACTGAAGAGACAACTCAGAGAACAGAGCACTGGTAGTGGTATACTCATGGATACCTATGTTGTTAAATATATAGGAAACTATTTTTGGAGCATTTGCTTTTATATATATATATATATATATATATATATGAGAGAAACAGATACATGCATATAAGGTATATATAACATTTATGACTTAAATCCTAGATAAAATAAGCTGCTATTTTCCTTTTTAGAGAGATTGTACAATAGGATACCAATCTTTTAGGGACAGATTCTATCTGAGTATACGAATGCCTCTATCATACACAGATTATATTTGAAGAGCTCTAAGATCTCTTGTTAATACTACCAGCAATGCATATTATTTTGATGGTAGCAGCTGAAAATGATCAAAATATTTCCAGCTGATTAAAGCCAACTGCCCTTCTGCTTGAGCACAGGAACAGTCACTTTGGATCTGCCTAGAGCAGGGGCAGGCAATTATTTCAAGCGCAGGGCTGCATACTGAGTTTTGGCAAGCCATCGAGGCTGCATGACAGGCAACCAGGGGCAGATAAATATTAATTTTCTAAATTTTTTAGGGGCCCTGCAAGCCGGATAGAATGGGCTAGTGGGCTGCATCTGGCCCGCAGGCCGCATTTTGCCCACCCCTGGCCTAGAGTGAGTCTGTTGAAGTCAATGGGCAGCCTTCTGTTGATATCAGAAGTCAGGCTCTTATTTACCAATGTGCAAACCCAATGAGAAACCACACCTGTGAATTTAGTAATTACAGTAAATGCTGTGCATCAGCCTTTGATCTTTTGTGTTTCCATATTTTGTATAAAAGATATAATAATTTTTCAGTTATGTTCTTATAATGCTATTAAAGCTTAAATCATAATAGGAAATATTGTATCTTTGGGGTTGTATTTACTTAATGAATCTTGTGCCACAGTAATAATTTTATTTCATAATAATCAAAGCCAATATAATATTTCTGAGCTGAAAATTAACAACATATCTTCATGGGGAGTGAGAATGGGAAGTATGAATCATCATCAGAAGTGCTAGCATGATATGCTGATGTCCTCGCTGATGTCCAAGACTGGACAGCCATTTCACAGAGATCCATATTTGTCTTTAACATCCCATTAAATGGTCCTAGTTGGGACACCAATTGCTATATAATTGAGCTGTACATAAAAAAAGAAAAATTAAGTAATTCTACAGCCTCTCATCTGGTCCATGTGTAATGTAGCTTATTTTTCAACAAGTGACACATAAAACACTTAATTCAATTTAACAACAAGTATTGGCTTCTGTACAATTTTTTGTGTGTGACCTAAACAGGTTTTTACTGGGTAAGTACAGTGCTGTTTCAAGGAGTATCACATGATGTCCAAACACTTAAAATGAAGTGTTACCTTGTTATTTATGTTGCTTTATCCCTTGGTGCAACTCCCAAAGGAACATCTGCTTTTGTCATCAAATAGTCCTAGCAGAACTTGCCAGTATTACCTTGTTTCGTGACACAGTGGGCAAAATATAAAAAAACAGGGCTAAAAAGGCATACTCTGGAACTTGCCAGCCTTTTTTTTCTTTATTCTCACAATACCTTGTCCACTAAGACTCTTTTCTCCAAGAAAATATTAACTGACTTGTAATAAGTGAAATCCTTTCTGAATGTCTGATCAGCAACACTTTGAGTGTTACGTGAATGATCAGTCTTAACAGCTCCTGTGCAAAATTTGGGCTCGCTGCCACAAATGTTTCCTCACAGATGTAGTCTTCTTACTCCCATGATAGTCTTGCTGACCGTAGGATCAACCTAAAATTCTAAAAAAAATGGTGCTTCATAGAGGGGTGCCTTGAAATTCTTTCAAGGGTGCTGTGGGATGCCACACACTGTTAATGCTGTTAGGTGTGCCGACATGATTCATAAGATAAACCCAGAGATTTCACATAGGAATCCTTAAGTTTTAAATACATTCTGACCTACTGTGGTCTTTCTGAGTTCTTCACAACAGAATTATTGCTCTTCATTTTTCTGTAGTCAAAAAAGAGTGAAAACTAAGAGCTAGCATTTTCCAAGAATTGACTAAACTCTAATGAAGGATGTCTTGAGTCTAAAAAGGTTGAGAACTACTGGTCTAGAATTTAATTTTGCACCCTGCATGAAATGCATGCATCCAAGAAGGAAAGTCTTCTGGGTGAAGCCCAGCAGTACAAGGCAGCAATGCTGCATTCAGAGCTCTCTTACAGTGGTTGGTGGTTTTAGACATATCACTTAACTTTTCTGTGCCTTGGTTTTTTCATCTATAACATCAGATTAATAAATCTTGCCACATAGGTGGGTTTAGAAACTTTGAAAGTGCATTGACATACTTAAATAGAACGACTTAGAGAAGTGAAAAGGGTTATTTTGCAGGTGGTCATCTTTCCATTTCTGGTCTCCTTTTTTGACTATGGTATGTGCCATGAGCAAATGGTGCTTCCTGAGTCCTAGTGGGGCACTTGCCCCCCCTGACTGGATAGTCAGTGACTGGGGGGGTGTCCCCCCATGGCATCCTGCTGACTGAGGGGAGAGTCCCTTTGCGGCAGCTGATCCTGCCAACCTGCAACTGGCAGCGGTACACCGCTGGCACTTCCAGAAGCGCTGCTGGCACTTCCGGGTTGGTGGGATTGGCCGCGGGGGGACCACTTCTCCTAGCGCACTCCCCGGCCAGTGCTCTCAGGGTGCACCAGCGCTCTCATCTGCCCCCATTGCCAGAAACGCTGGCTGACAGGGGGTGCACCAGCACTCTCAGGGGGTGTACATGCAGCCCTGTGCACCCGCTATGTGTCGCCACTGGTATATGCTCTATGAACAAGCATGAGTGTAGATTCGAGGCCCCTCTTGAGAAATGCCAACTCTTAGTTTTCACTCAGTTACAGAAAAAAAATAGAGCACTTCCTCTGTTGCAAAGAGCTCAGGGGGTGTGTCCAGTTGAAAGGGAACTTTGTTTCCCTTTCAACAGCGATGCATCTTGTGCTGCTGCTACTTGTCCCCAGGGAATGCCTGTGCCATGCATGCTCTGGCATGCAGCAGATTACCCTGGATGAGGTAGGGGAGGCTGGGGCCAGCAACTGTGGTGGCCCCATCAGCCTTCCCCAGGGTCCTGGGGGCCTCCTGTGGCTGCAGCCATAGCAGGAAACCTGGTTGGCAGCCAGAGTGTGATTCTGGCTGGCCAGGCTCTGGTTTTGGGTGGTGCATGTTGCCGTCACATATGTCACCCCACTTCTTTTTGGTGTAGGTTTTTTTGTCCTCAGGATCTCCAGATGCAAGGTAGCAGCACAGCGAATGCCTGAATGTGTGGTGCTGCAGATGGGTCTGTGGCACCACATACTGTATGTTTGCGCTCATCTGGACACAGCCAGGAAGACCACAACACATCAGAAAGCTTTTGACACTATGGATTCCTGTAGAAATTTCTAGGTTTATCTTGTGAATCACTGGATTGTTTGCTAACATGGTATGGCACTGCATGACACCCTTGAGAGGATCTCAAAGCACTCTAAGATGGTGCATCACCCTGGTTGAGAATCACCAGTAAAGACTATGCTGTTAATGGAGGAAGGGTGTATTAGGACTTATGTTAATAAATAATGGGGACCCTGGGTTTGGAAAAGAAATTAATTTATTTTGCTTCAGTAAAAGCAGAAAAATTCAGTCATGATGAAAAAACCCTATTCTTTAAAGCATTACTTTTTAAAACACGACTTAAAAGAGCAACTTACCAATTTGGACAAATGTATAATGGCACCTTTTTGTTTCAGAATCATTTGTTTAATTTAAAAGATGTAAGTCATTAGTTTTGTCCTTGAATACATGAAACATCATATTTCATTTGAGCCATAAATATTTTCAAAACTGCCTGTGCTTGCAGTGGAGGGGCACTGAGTTATTATTATTTTATCAATTATCATTTATTTATCAAAATTATTTTATCAATTATCCCTTTGCTTTGCCTGTGGCAAGTTAAGAGGTTTTTCTTGATGTTTCAGGCATTATACCTAGTAGTGAGGGTTGTTCCCAAAGTTCTTAAAAATTGGTTAAACAAACATTTGTCTAGGCTGATTTGGATAGGGATGATGCTATCTTGAGCAGCAGATTGGAACAGTTGACCTCCTGAGATTCCTTTCAGACCTATTTTTCTATAATACTATGATCCCACTGTGGATCTAAACCATGTTTTAATGCAACATAGCACTGAAATAGTGCTTGTTTACAGCACTGGTTGCCAGTACTGGCAAAAGTATTTTATCAATGTCATCATTTGGAAAAACATTGACATTCAGGTTGGGAATATTATAAAATCTATTACCTAGAAGCAGATATATGTATAATATTTGTCCAATATTTGTTTGCTGAATTTAGATAGCTATCTACATTTTCTTGAGAATAGTTCTCTTTCCTGAAGTTCTGGCCATGAAATTAAAAGAAAAAAGTTCCCTATGTCCCTGATTGGGATGACCTGAACATCAATAACTATAAAGGTTTATGGAATATCTTTATCATTAGGAAATGGAAAATTCAGGGCTGCTTTTCTGATGATGCACTGCAGCTGAAGAAAAGTCTATTTCAGCCTGACTAACACTTAGAGAAGTTCTTTTAGAAAATATAAACCCTTGTGAACCCTTGTGAACTGATCTGTTCATTTAAGGGCTAATTCTATCCACAATATAGAAAGTCTATAGAATTCTTAGAAGATGCACAGGTGGAAAGTTTAATTGCATCCTATAGGCTTTGGGAGTTATTTTTATAGAACGCTGTTAGCGTATTGTTACATGTCACATTTAGCATGTGTTATATTTAATTCATAGTAAGCATTAATATTATTTAGAAAGTTTTCTGAGCAGTTGCATGTTAATGCTTACTATGCTCTAAATATAGATTATATATATTTACTGGAGTCTGGAGTCATCTCTGGTGGGATCCTGGGGATGAGAACAAAAGTCAGCTGATTTTTGGTTTCAGCCCTGGGATTGCACCAGAGCCAGGTCAAGTTTAAGGCTCTGGTACACTGGGGTGCTGGGAAGGAACCCAGGGCCACATGGGAGCTGGTCCCAGCCCCTGCATTGTACAAGGCTGGGACCCGGACTGGTTCCCAACCCTGTCCCATATGGGAGTCTTGAATTGGCTCCCACGCAGTGAGGGGCTGGGACTGGCTTCCAGCCCCAACACCACACAGGAACCTTGAACTGTCTTCCCTGTGGTGTGGGGGACTAGGAGCTGCAAACAGCTGTTTATAGCTCCGAGTTTTCTTACTCTGCCAGAGCTGGTTGTCTCTGGTGCAGTGGCAATGGGGTGGTTATTGGAGCCCAACAACTGTTTGTCAGGTTCATACCCCACCACTGCACCAGACTTTTCTGATCGTGTACCTCCATGGAGCAGTTTAGCATTAGCTCAACATGTGTTAGGTAATACTATCTGGGGATACTCCTCGTTGGACAAGGAATGAGGTAATACTACTTGGGGTTATTCCTCATTGGAATTTACTGCATCACGGTGACACTTAGCACATGCATTACTGTCTTAATGCTAGGACACTAGAACTGTAAGTGCTGTTAGCACCTTCTAAGGGTAATGTGTAACAACACCTTTACGTTTCTGCCAAACTCCTGTTGTTTCATTATTACTGACTTTTATAGGACTTTCCCACAAGGGGAAGATAGGAATATAAGGGATGTCCAAGGGCATCAGGTTTAGCTTCCTGTTATCGCAACTGTTTCATACCATCCCTTTCCTAAACCGACCAAACTCTGTTTAAAACTAGTTAAGTTTATTTGCTTGTATTCTGTTGAAAGCTTGTTCTAAAATCTCACTATTCTGATGGTTAGAAACCTTCTAATTTCTATCTTAAATTTATTTCTGGCCATTTCTTCTTGGGCTAGCTTCATTCTCTAGTTTAAACAGTTCTGTTTCTCTGAAATCTACCACCTCTTTGTACCCATGCATTTAATTAGAGGATCTAGTTAAAATAGTGATCTTTGCCTGCTCAAAGAATAACATGTGTTAAGAGTTATGTGAACTCAAATCCAGATCTTAGGACAAGTAACAAGATTTAATGTGTTCTATTTCCAGACTGACAGTTTGTTAGATGAAAAGTTAGCTTTATAAATTGCAAGTTTAATAATCATAGATTGCCCCCTGCTGGTCATGAGTGTTCTTATGATACTTTAGACAGCACATACTTTTAAAAGTATTATGTAAACAAATTACTTACACGTTTCACATTTTTATAGGTTATGGTTTATATTTGTAAATGAAGTTTTACTAATATAATATTTGAATTCTGAACATTGCTTAAAAATATAAGTGCATGTCCCTCTAATGTAGTAAAGAACATATCTATCTGGAAAGCTGTGGCCTGGCTGTTTCCTTAGGTAACAAATCACCCCCTTTTGTTTTTGTCTCTTCGCTTTAAAGCTGTTTTCTGGTCTCTTCTGTCTCCATTCAGGCTGTGTGCCCAGAGCTATTTGTTGTGGATAAGGAGACATATATTTTAGATGATTTTTCTTACTGTCAGTGGTATACAAAAGGGGGTAAATGTTAATACTGGATGTGGCTTTTATAGTTTTTACCCTTACCAGGTAAATTGTACACTTGGCTTTTATGTTCACCTGCAATGTGTTTTGGTTCTCTCTCAACCCAAACCTTTCTTGGCTATGTGGCTGTACAATGAGGGGCTTCAAGGATAAGTTTTAATACACAGTAGACAACTTGGAGAAGACACTAAGGAAAACGTAATAAATAAGCAAATGCAGAGAGAAAGGGAAGAGAGAGAAAGGATGGACAGATAGCCCAGAAAGCTTGGTGGGATGCTAAGCCTATATTTTAAGTGTAAAAGTAATTTCTTGGTTTGAGTAGCCCACATAATCTGTTACTGAGCTTTCAATCTAGCCTTTCTTACTCTTCCTTATCTTTCTGCAGTTGCTTATATCTTTTCCTTAGCCTTTCTTCTGAGCTGCCTGCTGTATCTTATCACTTACCTCCTATGACTTAATAACGCTAAAGGTATCGTAAGTCTAGCTGTTCTTTTAATTATCAAGAACTGCAAATAATTCTAGCCCTTCCTGTTCTGTAGTCAGAATACTGACTGTTTTCAATTTTACTGATGTAGATGATTTCATACTGCTCGCAATGCACTATAGTGAAACAGCCATAAGCTACAGTGGCTGGTCTGACTTTTTGGACTCTACAGCTATTGACTGCATTACATACATAACAGTATAACCAGAGTGTAGATTAAATGAACCTCCTTTGAAGAACAGATTTATCTCTGCTTGAGGTAGATGTAATTAAAACTGACCACTGCATGGAGCCATGGCGCCAGCATTTCTGAGGCAGCAGGCCAAACATGTAAAGAGGATTTTCAACATTACTTAACCTCTAAAGCAAAATATGTTGCTACTAGGTAAAATATCCATCCCATTGTAATTGCTGAAATACCTTTTCTATGAGAGATGTGTTTTAAAATGGAAGGAGACCCTCCCCCAAATTGTCCTGCAATGGGAAAACTGCCCTTGTCCAGCTCCTCCTGGTTCTTACTTGGTAGCCTGGTTGCATGCTGGAGTGAGCAGGGGCAGCACATAGGCCTGGTCGGCATCCTACCCTCTGTTTGTGGCAGCACACATTTATTTTGCATGTGTTGTGCTGCCTTTTGCTTTAGCATTTTTTTTTTGTTACTGGGAAATCCCAGTGTACATGTTAATGTTTACCATGTGCAGGTTGTGGCCCCACAAACTTCATACCCCTGCTCATCTGGATGTGGCCAAAGGTAGCTTTTAGGTTGGATTCTCTGAGTCATTTCCTCTCTCCTAGGCACTTATTTTTTAGGAGAGGAGAGAGAAGATACTTCGTGGTCACTGTCTATGCACTGACTTCAGACGCAGTGATTAAACCTGTTTCCTCCTCCTGTTTAGGTGTCCAGGTGATGAGTCATGGAATCATAGAAGATGAGGGGTGGAAGGAATCTCAGGAGGTCACCTAGTCCAACCCCCTGCTCAAAGTAGGACCATCCCCAACTAGATTATCCCAGCCAAGGTTTTGTTTAGCTGTGTCTTAAAAATCTCTAAGGATGGAGACCCTACAACTTCTGGGTAACCTGTTCCAGTGTTTTACTATCCTCCTAGTGAGAAAGTTTTTCTTAATACCTAACCTAAGCTTCCTTTGCTGCAAGTTGAGACCCTTGCTCCTTGTTCCGTTATCTGCCATCACTGAGAACAGTGAGAACTGAGTCCATTGGTCACTCTCTTTAAAATCTTAGCGAAAATATGTAGATGTGGTTGACTGTCTGGACCTACCATGCAATTGTTCTTAGCTCATTTTGCTTGGCACTTTTACAGTGGCTTGTGGTTGTTGGGTGAAGGAGTGAGAAATGTGTCAGATTAGGTAAAAGTATTGTTATACTTTTGTTGCATTAATTTACAACTCTTCCTTAAATGTGATACTAAAGAGGAAAAAATTTCCCCGCTGGTGGTAGGCTTGAACCGGGACCCAAACACTATGACAGTTTGAGATGTTGCAAAATTCAGCTTGAACACCGACTTCCTGGGCTTTATTAGGACCATGTGATCTTTTGGATGGACTTGAACCGTTCATTTCATGTTGCTCAGCTATTGTCCTTCTACCACTTTTGACTTAATTGATAAAGAAACTAATATAGATACAGCTACATATAAGTGGCAGTGTATGCAGCTGCAAGCCGGGAGGTAGCTGAGGACAAGGCTTTGAGATGGCTTCTTCTGAGTGCTCCGCATACCCTGCTCTGCAGTTGTAGAGATAATTCTTTCTGAGGTGGCCAGACATCTCCGCTAATGTTACAATAGCACTGGCATGCTCTGCTTTGTTCAAGTGTCTGTTGGCAACTTCAGTGCGCTCTGTTTAAATGTTTACCCTTAAAATGTTCAAATATTGATGGATACATATGAGCAAACACATAAGTCTACATTAATCACCCAAGGAAGTGGCTTGATTTTTTCAAAGGTGCCAAACATTCCTAGCTCCAATTAAATTAAAAGAAGGATCAGGCTACAAAGGCTTTAAAGCAGATTCTCTGGGTATTTTCCAGGAAGATTTTTAATGTGTGCGCCTACTTTATGGACTCAATTCACTAGTTTTCTCTTCTGAGGAGACATAAGAGTTAGGTATGATATATTCTATATAGTTGGCACATCTACACGTGATATTAATGTGCAGTAATACACTCTGGTGCAAATTGCACCGGAGTTTATTGCTTCTGGGTATTGCGTTTGCATGTGTGCCTGGGTCTGCAGCATGTTGAACTGGGCTCTTGCCAGCCCCAGCTGGCAAGAGGCCTGTGGGGCAGTCAGCCTGCCAGCCCAGGTCTGCTCTGACTCAGCTCAAAGTGCTGTGGAAGGGCTGTCTGGGGCAGTAGGGTGACCCCGCACTTAAGCACCCTTGTGCCTCAGCCTGCCCCACCTCCATCTGCATGTGCATTAAAATTACTGCAGAGTATTTTAGTCTCGCAGTGGAGTAAATTAGTTTACTTTGTCCTAATAGTACTGCACATATAGACACCAAGATGGTTACTGTGGAGCTAATTCGGCAATTCCACAGTAAATGTCTCATGTAGACACAGTCAGTGATGCTCAAAATGCAGAAAAGTCAACTGTCATGGTAGGCACATCATAGCTTAGTATGCAAGATATATATTACCTTTCCTGGAGAAATGCTGAAAGCCAAACCCTTATCTGAGCATCAGTTAATTAAGGTGACATTAAAAATCTGAATCTATATAAATGGACTCCTATTTTTACAATGGGCTGAACCTAAATGCAAAATTCCAATACCTGGCAATTCAGGGCGGGGTTTGAAATGCAGATCTAAAGTTTGCTATTTGAATGCATCTCTAATATTGCCTTAAAAAAATGTTTCCACAAAGTATTTAACTGCTTCCCTTGGTAGGTGGTCCTGATTTAATTCAATCTATTCTTTTCTTAAGTCTCTGTGTCTGTATAGGCATTTGTTGAATTTGGTTTTGCAGCACCAAAACCTCTGGGGGACTGGAATCCTCCAAATGTGGAGGGTTTAGATAAATGGTTCTGGCCTTGGACCATCTCTGTTAATGAGCAGTTTGTTAGTGGCTTTTTCTTCAAGAGTTTAAATTGGATTCTATTAAAAAATAATTATTTCTAGTGGCGGTTCTGGACCAAAAAGATACATCTGAATATTGTGGGAGGTCCAATCCACTTCTATATCCAAACACTGCAACTCAGCACTGTCTCTAGTTGTCATTTTAGTACAATTTAGCTTGGAAGTGATTTTCTCTGGTTCAAAAAAACAATGTGTTAATGAGCAACAACTTGCTGGGCCTATATGTTGTGCCTGCTGTAGGACATGACTGTAATATTAAGTCCTCATCACTACGTGTATATGGCTTTTTACTGGGGGCTTCTTTTATTAGATTAAGTTTTCTCATCATTCTTCTATATTACATTACAGTATATCTCATCCTTAGAGACATGTAATAAGAACCAGTAAGTTTAAGCACTAGCAAATAAGAGTGATATGGATCAGTCTTTATTGGCAAGAGAATGGGCTTGCTGTACTACTAATAGGTCTTATCTATTTTCAATTTCCGTGATTCTCTGATTAGAGTAGATTTTAACTTTATGTGGGCATGTGTCAGAGAAATGAGGGAGTGAGAGAACAGACAAGCCCTTTATCAGTTCACAGAACCCCAATTCTTTATTAATCACAGCTTGCTCACAATGACATACAGGAAAATAGCACTAATGAAGAGTAGAATATGCAGGCAGCAACCTCCAGGGGGTAGGGACAACTTCAAAACTGCAGCTATCTTTGGGAATATGGGTTAGGTTTGGTGATACCATACTTGGCACAAGCACCCTGTCTAATCATTCCTG
>NW_005842748.1:633322-641529 GCF_000455745.1 Alligator sinensis
GCTGCAGCCCTCTTGGTTCTAGATGTCTTTAGACTCAGTAGGGTTGACTAACACTGAAAAATAAAGGTCAGGTTGAGTGGAAGTCAGCAGTGTAAAAAAAATGCAACAACCAGCTCCTGGGTTTTAGGTAAAACTATCCATTAGCCTTTTGTACTTGTATGCATGTAATATGGTAGCTTAAAATGAATACCATAGACCATGGCATCTACAGATAAAGCTACTTGACACTGATTAATTGCTTCATCAATAACTCTTCAAGTGGTGAATTAAGCTCACTTTACAATTAGCATTTTTATGGCTGTTTTGTACCATTTTGGATTTTTTGTAGCTAGATGTTCATAATATTTAGCATCTTAATTTTGACTACATTGATGTCACTTGCCTTGTCAATCACAAAGCAATATGTATTGCTTCTGATCTGATGAAGGCAGAAGAAATAAACACTGCACATAATTTAATCTCTGATTCATGGTGTGCTACAGAGTCTGGGCTGTAAATAAATTATGAACATATAATGTTTTAAGAGCCTTTTATCTGGACAGCTTCATGTGGAGTCATATTATCTGTGATCTAGTTATTGTTTTAACAAAGCCTATTGATTGCAAAGCATTCTAGGTTATTAGGGAATGACTGGTCTCTAGCACCATAAAACTACTACTGACCTCATTAGTTGTTGGAATGAAAATTGCAGGGAATGGAAATAGACGTGGGGAGCTTCAAATGAACAGACCTAGCAAATTCAACTGAGTGGAGACAGACAACATCAAAAGCCTGTTACAGGACATGTAAGATTATGAAATAACTTGCATAATGCAATACTTGTATTTTTTAACAAAAATGTAAGTATTTACAAAATAAGATCCAAGTTTTTTTAAACATCAAGCAAATCATTCTGCAAAGAGACTGCATTTTTTTGTTCTTATTTTTGTTTTTGTTTGTTTTTTATTGAGTTCTTGGGTTTGTTTGTTTTTTTTTCAACCATGTCATACATTTCCCATACTGATATCACATGATCCATAATAATATAGGCAGGGAAGTTACTAATGGTGGGAATGTTCGCATCCACCATTGCTGTTTTCAGCCAGACAGTTCCACCTGGAGTTCCTTGTTTCTACGGACCTCTGCAGCATGCCTCTCCTGGAAAACATCAAAGAAGGAAAAGATCAAACTACTTGACTGGGAAGTCTCTGTATGCTTCCCCTTCAGCCTCCATAACACAGTAGTCTCCTGAGGATGCTTCTCACACAGGGCGAAATTCACCAGGGAGGTACAAGACATACTTACTACCATATTTCATAATGTATAAGTTGAATTTCGAAGCCCAATTTTTAAGTCTTAAAATTCAACCTTGATTTTTATACACCATATCAATACTTTTGCCCCCCCCCCCCAGCACCACCCTGGCCTGGCCATGGCCCCAGCTGAACCCTGGCCTGGCTCTGACCTGACCTTCTTCATCTACCTGTGGTCTGTGGGCCTTGCCATCACTATGGAGATGCTGCTCAGCTGGGTACTGAGCCCATTCCCATCCCTGCCCCTGCAAGTGGCGCTGGGCTCAGTGTTTGGCTGGTGCAGTCCAGGCAGCACAGTTCACAGGGGACAGGGACGGGCTCACCCCCAGCCAAGCAGTGCCTCCATAGTGTGCTCATAGAGGATGGGGCTGTGCCAGCTGAGCACCAAGCCCGGTGCCACTTGCAGGGAATGGGGCCAGGTTTGACACTCGGCTGGCACAGCCCAGGGAATGGGGCATCAGTCTCAGGGAATGGGGTTGGGCTCTGCGCTTGGCTGGTATGGTCCCATCCCCTGCGAGCGGTGTTGCAGCATGTGTCCGCTCCCCGCATGCTCGGCCTGCAGTGAGGGCATGCAGAAGTTGATATAAATCGACCCCATATTTCTGATCCAAAAAGTTAGGTCAACTTATACACCAGATCTACGAAATTCCTAACTTTTTGGATCAGAAAACTGGGGTTGATATATATACCATGTCGACCTGTACACCGTGAAATATGGTACCTGTGTTCTACTAGTTTGCAGTATTAAATAGGATTTAGGAAGGATGCAGTCTTGTTCCAGGCCCTCTGTACAAAAGAGAATTTCACTCTAAGGTGCAGAGTCCTTATAGTTCTCTGTCATTTTCAAAAGACTGATAAAAAAATTTAATTTCAAAAGACAAAGCCATTCTAGGTAAGTTCCTCCTTGTTTTCAGGCTGCCCTAGCCTTATATAGGAGAGGTTTTGTAATTATTTGTACCACCTGAGAACCACAGTTAAGCATCAGGATTTATGTTTTTCCACAAAACAAGGATATGTTGCACGGACACCCAAACACCTTCTCAGGATGTCTTGATTAATGGACTTTCCAGAGAATGTCATTAAAGAAAGAAGGTACCTGGCATGAAAATACTCAGGTTTAAGCAGGGGCCTGCAAGTTAAGATGGACAGTCCCATGAACAATTAATGCTAGCATTCAGTGAGTTCATTACAAGCCTGCCAGAAGCAGTAAGGGTCTTAAATAAGCCTCAACAATGACACGAAGATTACAGAAGTTACAAGTCACAGAAAAACCTTTTTCTGTCTTGTTGCAGGGAGTCTGAGAAGGACCAGTGGCTTGAAGTAGCATCAGTGTAGTTTTAGGCTGGATATCAGGAAAAAACATCTTCACTGTTAGAATAGTGAGGCAGTGGAATAGACTCTCTAGGAAAGTTGTTGACTCTCCATCACTGGAGGTGTTCAAGAAGAGGTTGGACAGCCATTGGGCAGGGATGATATAGGCACAGCTATGCCTATGTTCCACTATGGGTATTTTCCAGGCTTCTGGCTAACCAGCAAAGCCCAGAAGCCTGGGAAAAAGCACAGAACAAAAAAAATGCTGGTTTCCTCTTCCCCTTCTTTCTCTTACAGGGTGTTTTTAAATCTTCCTCAGAGGCATTAGGTGTTGGCTGCTGTTGAGGCTAGGGATTTTGACTGAGGTGTGCCAATGCTCCTGCTGGGACCAAAGCTGGAGGTTCCTGGCTAAGGGGTCCTGCCCCTCCACTTAGGGTCAGATCAATTGCTATATTTGGAGTGAGGAAGGATTTTTATCTCATGGTCAGATTGGTGGGGGCTGGGGGGTTTTGTAGTGGGGGGCATGGCCCTCTACCTGAGATCTGTTGAGCATATATAAATGACATTTTTTATAGAAGCAGGACATTGGCTGTTGTGGTTCCCCTGCTTTTCCTGTGACAGTTTAGGGCATTAAGTCATCTTGAGTTGTGTCAGGGTTGATGGCAGTTTTAAGAGGAGTTTAGGATGGTTTGGATAGACATGATCCTGCCTCAGGCAGGGGATTGGACTATATGACCTTTGGAGGTCCCTTCCAGTCCTATTTGTTTATGAATTCTAAGTCAAGGCAAAGAGACTTCAGAAGTGACAGAGTCATGAAATAACTTCCATGCTGGACTGGACAAAAACAGTAGCATTATTAGGGTGGGGAAGCAGGGTATCTGCCCCCTGCTTAGATTTAGAGGGGGTACCAGAATGCTTGTCCCTGGGGAGCCTACACTGGGAGTTGCTGAAGCTCCTGAGTGGAGGAATCTGAACTAAAAGAATACGGGCAGTAGCCCAAGCCAGTCATCTAACTAGTAATTAGATTTTGATCTCATTCATGTCCTTAGATCTGAGTATGTAATCTGAAAACCAGATGCTGACTTTATGTGCCTTAAACAATTCAGTGATAGTTTGATAAGCACAGGATGACAAGAACACCACTTGATTTCAACTTAAGGTACTGCCAATGGGCTTGTTGCATGAGATTTGTATGTCATGTTCCTTTTATGGAAACTTATCCAAAGTCCAAATAAATCAGTAAAAGTCTGCCTATTGACTTCAGCTGGCTTAGACTTAGGTCTGTGATGAGTTTGTTGTATTATTCTCATCTGTAATTTGGAAATCAAAATTTCATGCGTTTCCTCATTTTGGATGCCAAAGTTTAAACATCTAACTTGGGGTAATGGTGCTCTTCTCTCACAGTTTCTTTTGATTTCTCTGGTGCAGCACAAAAAGGTATGTGTATAAATGCCCAGCAGTTCTATGGTGGCTGCACAGGCATGTTGCTGTTGGGGCCATCCTTTTCTCCCAGTCACAGGGAGGAAGGGGTGCAGTACCCTCTCAGCATCACAGTTAATTTGAACTCTTTTAAATTTGCTGCTGAATTGGCAGTAGTTTTGGGATGAGCAGCACCAGTCAGGTTTCAGCCATGCCATCAGGATCCCCTGAGGTCAGGATTTATTCATGACTGGAAAAAACTTTTAATCTTTATTCTGTGTAGCAGGCTCACCTTTCAGAGCTTGGGTTGAGTCCCAGGCTCCAGATTCTGCTGTTTTGATTGGTGGAGCCCATCCACCAATCAGGAGGCAGCAAGAGAAATAAAGTCATGCCCGTTTCCTGAGGGGAGGGGGAGGGGCAGGGGGAGAAGAGCTTCCCTGGACTTGATTGAAGATTGTAAACTGTCAGGTCTGAAGGCTTTAGGGGCTGAGCCCTGGAGCGTCTAAAAGGAGCTGTGCGCCCAGCACCAGGGGCAGATGCAGTGAGGGACTCAAGAAGAACAGAGCCAAGAAAAGCTGGGGAGCTCTCCTCCAGCGAGCAATAGGCCCAAGGCTCCTGAAGCTGTCACTGGAGGAGCAGCCTTGGGAGTGGTGCGAGACCGCTTGGGCTGTTGATGGCGCACAGGGACAGTGCGCGGAGACCCAGCCCTGGGAGTGGTGTGAGATTGCTTGGGCCCATCAAGGTGCGAGGTTTGGTGTACGGAGCCCAGGCTTTGGGAGCTGCAAGCAGCAGCTCGAGCCTGCAACCCTGGCAGGGCCAGCAGGCCGCATGGTGTGAGGGGCAGCACATGGGGCAAAGGCCTTGGGGCTGCAGTGAGGTGGCTCAGGCCCCATCTCCTGGCAAGTGGCCAGGTCCCACAGTGTGCAGGGTGGTGCATGGGGCCGAGCCTTGGGAGCCAGGGAGCAGCGGAGGCTGCTTGGGTTAGCCACCCGGCGTGAGGCCAGCTGCCCGGAGCCTGAAGGACCTGGCCTGAGCTAAGAGAGTCCTCAGTGCCAAGCCAGGGCACAGGGAAATAGTAGTGCTGCAGTGTGGGCCCAGCACCCAGGAGCCAGCAGCAGTAGTGCAGCAGCTGAGAGGAGCTGAGCCTTCAGTGCCCAGAGCAGGGCACAGGGTGGGGAGGAGCCCAGTGCTACAGGAGAGGCCTGGAGAGGTGCTCCAGCAGAGGAGACCCCATCGAGCTGCGCCCTGACCACCACCATGTGAGGAGCGTGAGTCATTGGGCCCTTGGGTCCCACAGGGAGAAGACATTTGGGGTGGGCAAACCCAGAGAAGTGGCTGGGTGAGCAGCCCCCCACATAGTCAAGGCCCTAAGGGGAGGGGCCTCTGGTGCTTCCTGGACACCCCCCCAAGGGACCCCATTGGAAGGAGGACTATGTCTTGCCATGGGTTAGGGACTATGTTAAAGAATAGATGTTATTAAGATTGTTCATGTTTGCACCTTACATTTTGTAATTGAAATGTTGCATTGTGATATTGTAAATAGTGTTATTTAGGGTTTGACCTTAGTTATTGGTTAGTGTTCACTGTGTGTGTGTGTGTGTGTGTGTATGTATGTGTGTGTGTGTGTGTGTGTGTGTGTATATATATATATATATATATATATATGATATTTAGTTTTATGTTTATGTATATTATAACTTAATAAATTGTATATAGTTAAGAATTTTGGGCTTAGGCTAACTCTATAGAGGAAAGAGGGATCTGCTTGAAATTCTGGCATCCCTCTCACAGCATCCCCTCCTGCCTACCCATCTCATTCAATTGAGAATAGGGCACACCCTTGGGTGTACCCCAGTTACATCTGCCTTCCTCAAGTAAGCTCTGTGTCTTATCTGGAGGTGTGTGGTATGCAAGAAAGTATGGTATCGTCTAAGGGTACTTGTACATGTGACGTGGGTTTAGTTTCGGGATTTTATTCTATGGCTCCTAAATTGAAATGGTGGGTTTTTAATTGAAACGCACCACTTTATTTTTTCCATTGTGTTACAGTGAGGCTCCCAATCCTTTTCTTTTTTTGTCAGAGCCGGAGCCTGCTCACGGCAGGGGAGGTTTGCTGCTGGCAGGCCTAGTGGCCCCTGAGCTGCAAGTTGGGGGGAGGGGGCGTTCCTTCCCTCTGCATCTGTGATGCCTCCCAGGGTCACCTGAGCAGGCTGCTAGTGGGCCGGGTGCTGCCTCAGCTTGGAGGCAGCACCTGGCCCAATCCAAATGTTTCCCGACCTCACCTGGGGACCAACACCCTGTGGCCTGGCTCGGGGAAGAATTGGATCAGGCCAGGTGCTGTCTCCAAGCTGGGACAGCACCTGCCCTGCTAGCAGCCCACACAGGCAGCCCCAGGGGGTGCCACCACTGTGGAGGGAAGGACCAGAGTCCCCTGCAGCTCAGGGGCAACTCGGCCCAGTAGCAGCTCACCCCCTGGCTGTGGGAGAGGCAAGCAGGCTCCACTGCCAAAAAAAAGGATTGGGCTCCTTGCTGCTTTTGCCTTCAGCAGGTGCCTGCTGAAGGCAGATGTGGTGAGGGACCTGATCCTTTTTTTCTGCAGCCTGCCCACCTTTCCCATGGTCGGGGGGTGAACTGACAGCTGTATCATTGCAATTTGCAACATCTGGATGTAGTTTAGTTTGCAATGATACAAACTCATCTAAAACCCACCGAACTGGCACACGTGTAATGTGTGATGCCATAAAGCCACACAAACAACATTTTCATCTGTGTAAATTGTAACAACTGTCACATGTACTTGAGCCCTAACTTCTCAGAGAGAGGGCCTGTGATCAAAACAGACTTAATATGTGATGTCTAGTATGTACAGCTGCTCCTCCTGTCCTTCCTACTTCCTTTCATTACTTCAAGGACAGCTAATTGGGTCTTTCCTTTGTGTTGCCAGACTTTGGGCTATGTGCATGCAAGCTTATTTAAAATGACAATATAATGTAATTTAGGTATAACCCCATGGCATCCAGAAATACAGATTGAATACACCAACTGTATTGTCTTTTGAGATGCTGCTGTCTCTTCTGCCCAGCTCTGCCTTGTGATTTGACATTCCTGATGCCATTTCTCTATGGTAAAGGAGGTGAGATCTCATAAGATCAGCCTATGGGGAGGTAAACTGACATCCCTCTTCACTGGGGATACTTGAGAGGGATATACATCTTGGGTTGCATGTTAGAGACCTTAAAATAGAAGCTCACACAACATCCTGAAAGAATAAAATTATCAACCTCTGTTAAATAGTTAAAAGGACATTGGCCCATCTGGTTCCTTGCTCTCTATTTTCATTTTCCTAGCTGGAGGGGTAATTTAAGGAACAAGATGTTGAGTCACATGATCGGGGGCAACAGGGCAGGCCCTATGAGGAGAGGCTATGGGACATGAACCTGTTCAGCCTCCACAAGAGAAGGCTGAGAGGGGATCTGGTGGCCATCTATAAACTGGCCAAGGGGGACCACCAGGCAATGGGAGAGTCCCTGTTCCCCCGAGCACTACCGCGGGTAACAAGGAATAATGGCCATAAGTTGATGGAGAGTAGGTTCAGGCTAGATATCAGGAGGCACTACTTCACAGTCAGGGCATCCAGGATCTGAAACCAACTTCCAAAGGAAGTGGTGCTCGCTCCTACCCTGGGGCTCTTCAAAAGGAGGCTAGATAATCACCTACTTGGGGTCGTTTGACTCCAGCATTCTTTCCTGCCCATGGCAGGGGGTTGGACTCGATCTGCTTGGGTCCCTTCTGACCCTACCAACTATGAAACTATGATGCTATGAGTCCCTGCAGGATTTTGAAGTTTATTTGTTCCTCAAAAAGAATGACTTTAGGGGTACTCAAGGGCTCCTTATATGGATCCAATCTCCTTCAATTAGTATTGTGATTGCAGTGCAGACCCTTATGTACCTTTTGGGTATATAAGAGTAAATTAATTAGAGGTGCACCGATACATTGGTCTGATATCAGATCATTACTGACATAAAGAAAACTGTTCGTATTGGATATTGGCCCAATGGGGCCAATAATTTGGCTGATAAATGCCTGTGCTGTATGCAGCCGCAGTGCAGCACTCAGTCAGCAGGGAGCACAGCCGGCATCATGGAGAGCTACCTCCAGCTAGTAAGTCCAGTGTGGTGGAAG
>NW_005842748.1:641831-643833 GCF_000455745.1 Alligator sinensis
GAGTTCAATGCCCCACCTCCACCCATGTGCTGAGAAGAGCCAGGGCTGTGGCTGGTGGCAGCAGTGGTGGGAGCAGAGCGGCGGTGAAATTTGGGGTGGATGCAGCATCCTCCCAGCACCGTTGTCACCTGCTCTGAGCTCAGCCCCCGCTGAGAGAAGCCCCACACAGCCTCAGCTGCAGCCCACCCCACCCCACCCTGCGCAGATCTGGGGGACACACGCTCCACCATGCCCTCCTGGGGCGGAAGCAGCAGTTGGAGCTGCCTACCCCACGAGCCATGGCTCCGCCCCCCCGCCCCGCCTGGGCAGCCCCTGCCCCTGTCCCTGCCCCCTCCCTCATCGTGGGGGACATTGTTCTGCCTCCCCATGCCCTTTCCCTCCCCTTCCACCACACTGGAACTACCAGCTGGAGGCAGCTGTATCAGAAATTGGATTGGTATAGGCCAATATGCCTCCTTAAATATCGGGTGTCAGTATTGGCCCCCAAAATCTTGGTGCACCCCTAAAATTAATATGATTTTTCTCTTTCCCCATAGTGTCCTCTTAGAAGCCAAGGACTAAACAACAAAGACCCAACAACCTTTCTTTGTTTTGTTCATAAGCCTTGTTAACAAGTTAGAAATTAAACTTAAGGAGTGTGCCTACATAGTTATTAAAGCACATGTGTAGACATGCCCCTTATCTTTCTTTGACTTTCTTTCTGCTTTTTGAATTCTGGGCCTTTGACTTCAAGACTAAAGATTTAGTCTTCTCAGACAGTGCAAAGGGAAGAGATAAACAGGACTGCAAAAAGTAAAGTACAGAATAGCAGAGTAATAGTTATGTCATTATAGACAGAGTTAAAGATTTTTCAAAATTGTTTTATTTTTGGGTGCCTTGCTTGAAACATCTTAATAGGACCAGGCTTTTAGGAAGCTCTGAGCACACACCCTCAAGAAATCAGACTCATTTAAGATACCTTGAGTGAAGGTGCCCCAAAACAGGATGACCCAGCACTACTTATTCAATATTGAAATTTTTAGACTCCAGCATGGAGTAATGTAATTACTCCAGTAAGGTGTAATGACATGATTACCTTTTCTTGAAGACGTTCAATAAGAGCAGCTAAATTAGCTTCACGGTTTTCTTTGATCTGTTCCATTTTCAGTATCAGCTTTTCCTCTGCCATTTTACTGAAGTTATTGTTCTCCTCCAAAGCCTTTTGTAGGACTTCTCGCTCATGTTCTCTCTTTTCTGCCAGATGTTTGAGCACCTGGGCCTCCTGGGACTGGAAAAAAAAGTCATATCCAAGCTCTGTTTATACTCTCCAAAACACCAATACAAGGTCTAGAGAACCTAAGAAGGGAAGCTAACCCAGTTTGAGTAAATAAATAAGACTAACAAGTGTACCTCTGATTACAAAGGGCAATAATGTACAATTTGGAGTTTTATGAGATCTGCTGCTTTCATCTTGTAATTTTCTCTAAAAGCACAATCTGTTATAAACAAGATTCACCACAATAATAGGATTGCAGGCACTATGCATCTGTGAGAAATGCAAAATAACTGAAATAAGAGTATCTAAGAACTTTGAACTCATAACACACTACTACAGGATACTGTTTAACTGCCTTCATTCAGTAGTAGTTTACCTATGAAAGATACTATCTTTTCTACATGAACATTTTATTTCAGAGTTACAGGAGATTACAAGCCAGAAAGATGTGATTTCAATAACAAGGGCTGTATAATTTTGTTCTGATTAAACTGTCTTTAAAAGTATGCGTTTAAATGGTCACTTAACATCCCTTGAGATGAATGGAGGAAGTTCAGACCAGATTTGGCTCTATTTTGTTTGTGTCTGGCTCCAGTGTGCTGAGTTACAGGAAAAGGATTATTATTTGAAACAAAGGGCTAAAAGGTTATTTTTAATTGAAAGTTCATACTGTGCAAAGACCATGAAATGAGCAGAGAGGATCTCAAATGCATTCAATCTGCACCCTGTGTTTCATTATCCTGCTGA
>NW_005842748.1:643864-655393 GCF_000455745.1 Alligator sinensis
TTTAGTTCCCAGAAACATGAGCTTTGCCATTATTTTAGAATTAAATTCATTGTGCTCAAGTTAATTTAAAATAAAACAAAACCACTGACAATAGGAGACAAGCCAAAGAGATGGTGGTGCTGATGTTCTCCAGGGGAAACTCAAGTCTAAAGAAAATATATCCAATGGAGGCGGGGGATGTTTGGAAATGATGAGCAAGTTTGTGTTCTTTGGGATAAAAAAAATGAGAGAGAAGAAAAAAAATGGAAGAATGGAGACTAGAGAATGAAATGTGGCATCCAGCTGATATGAGATTTCAGTGAAAATTACAAAGCAGTGTTGCCATTGTTTTCTGTGAAACTTAATTAATTTAGGGCCTAAATTGAGTGTTTTAACCAATAATTACAAATTTCAGTAATGAATACTATTAGATTTACTTTAGTTCTCCTTGTAGTCACTTGTGTAAAGTGAACAACACTCCCATAAGGGAGTATGTATTATAATGAGAGAGAGAAATTCTAAGCAAGCTGAGTTATGCACAAAATGGGGTCTGCCATTGAACAAGAGAGCAGTTTAAAAAAAAAAATTAAAAGCAGAAGTCTCTTAATGCACGGGTGTGTGTCATCAAGACAGTAGTGAAATGATAGGTGGTGACTGGGACACAAGCCCCGGGTGCTGTCTAAGGGCAGGGGGAGGGGGTTGTGCCAGAATGGAGCTAGTGGGGAGCCTCATGCTACCATTCCCCATCTCCTCCCACACCTTCCCTCCAGTGGCTCTGGCTCTGAATCTGCAAGTGGGGAGGGCAGAGCAGCAGTGGTGACACACAGTGTAGGAGTAGTGGCCACAACTTTACTGCTTCAGGGAGTAAGATACTGCTTCTTTTTGCCATTAAAATTGGGGTTTAAATGGGTGCTTGACAAAGGTGTCAATGGCAAAAAAAGGAGGCGACACCTCTGCCCACAGCAGCAAACCTGAAGCCACTGTTCCTGCACCTGTCACCACCACTGCAGTTCTGCCTTCCCTACTGCCAGAGCTAGAGTCACTTGCAGGGTGCTGGGAGAAGAGGAAAAGAGGAGGGGAGAGTTGGTGGGGAATGGGAGGTGGGGGGTGCCCTCCTCCTGTTCCATTCTGGCTGTGCTCAGGGCTCAGTACCGGCCAGTGATGCGTCTGCATGGAGATCAGTATTTGGATTTGGAAACAGAATGCTGACTTGTTTCAAATCAAGGAGGAAACCTGCTTGTATGAACCTCTGCCACTTGCTGGGCAAGGTGTTACCTCTGGATTAGCTTCTTGTAAGTGCTCAGAGCAGCATCATGGTCTCTAGAGCACCTGCTGTGTTTCATAGAGAATTAGCTGTGCCTGTAGCTACTTCTCCTATTTGTGTCCTCCTGCTAAATCACATGCTGGCAATTAAGACTACTTTAAAAAATGCACTTGCCCTGGACCTGGGCTGTTCCTGAGAGCACTGCTGAGCTTTCCTGCTTGGGCTCTGCACCTTCTAAGCGCTGAAATGAGGCTGTGAAGGAACTGGGGTGTGCCTTATAAGCTCTTTGTGTCCAGCAGGTTGGGGAGCAGGAGCAGCACCTTCCTCATATCTGGGCTTGGCCCATGTGAAGCTGAAGGGCGGAGGTATGCTTCTCTGTCATGCTCTGAAGAGTGCACTAGACATGCTCCAAGAATTTTCTAGGTCAGAGGTATAGCAGGGTAGCTGTTTGCTTTGGACACAGCCAGTGCATGGGGCAGCTCCATTTATTTCACTGCAGGTGCCAGAGACCCAGGAAGGCATCATCACCATCACCACCATCATCATCATCATCATCATCAGCTATTTTGGTGCCCCTCTACTCCCAAAGGCAGCACCCTCAGCTGCTCCAGTCACCCCCCTCAGTTATGCTGCTGTTCTAAGTATTGAATTCCATGTAAGAAACCATGGTACAGAACTGCTGTGGGACTGCAAATGGGATGGAAAGTACCCACAACACTCACAAACAGGAATCAAACTAGATGTGACTGGAGGAGGAGGAGAAGGTAATATGGGATCAATCAGAGCTGTGCAAGTAATGGGATTTTTCTGTTTAACAACTGAACTGAAAAGTCACCAACATTTTTCATTTTGGGCTGACCTAAAACGTTAAATTTAATCTGAAACTGCATGTTTGATTCTTAATCCTTTTTTTCTTTTAAAACTTTAGGTCAATTTCAAAGTGAAAATGTGATATCACAATGACAAATTGATCCTTTTTATTAGAAAAGATAAAAAAGATGCTGGCTCCAGAAAGGAGCAGGGAAGAGGTTTACTCCCCACCTCCCCCTCTCCCCTGTCCCACCAACATGGACTTGCCAGGCATTTCTCCACTGGCTGTTCCAGTGGTGGGGGCATGGCCAGCCCCAACAGTAGCCTGGAGTGAACTGACCCCCTCCCTGTCCCACTGGCACAGACCCAACCAGGGTCTGCCAGGCACTCCCCCATCACTGCCACAGCAGTGGGGGTGGGAGTGTGGCCAGATGCTGGTGGGAATGGCTCGTTAGGCAGAATGGGCAGGAAGGAGGGATATTTTCCCCCTCTGCCCCTTCTGTCCCTGGGGGACTGCAGCAGGATCTGCCCACCCTGACTACCACCACCTCCAATCACTCCCTGTGCAGGGTGAGCAGGAGAATAAATCCCCTCCCTGCCCCTTCCAGCAGATGCTGGAGGGAGGGGGGAAATAACCTCCTTCCCTGCCCCCTCACCTAAGGAGGCCTGCTGGTCAGCCTCTGGCCATGCCCCTGCCCTTGCCACTAGAGTGGTGAGGGGGCAGGGCCCTTGATGGAGACAGCAGCCTCTGTCATGGTGTCCTGGAGCACACGCCTCTTCCCAGCACAGGGAGAGCAGTAGCACTGGGACTTGGAGGGGGCCATAGCCCCCCAACCCCCGCTAGCACTGCTGCTGCTTGCCCTGCGCATTCTGAGGTAGCTTTCCCCACCCCACCCCTGCTGGCAGCATGGCCACCCCATTGGAAAGAGGCTGTGCTTCAGGACACCATGGCAGGGGGTGCTGCCCCCATCAGAGTCGTTCCCCTTTCACTGCTTGAGCAGCAGGGGCATGGCCAGAGACCAGCTGGCATGGCTTCTTACATGAGGGGGCAGGGAGGGGGGTTATTCCCCACCTCTGCCGCTGGGGGACCACAGTGGGGTCTGCAGCGCCCCCTGGTCATGGTGTCCCGGAGCATGATCCTCTTCCCAGAGGGTGGCCACAGTGCAGGCGAGGATGGGCGTGGGGGTGGGATGGGGAAAGCTGCTGCAGACTGGGCAGGGTGAGTAGTGGTGGCGCTGGGGTGGTGGTTGGGGGGGCTATGGCCACTGCTCCTAGCTCTGGTGCTGCTGCTTGTCCTATGGAGTCTATGACAGCTCTGACCCCCTGCTCCAGCCTGCCGTGCAGCCCCCATGCCAGGAGGAGGCTCACACTTGCTGGACACCATGACGGGGTGTGGGGAGCCATCAAGGTCCCTGCCCCCTCACCGCTCCAGCAGCAGGGGCAGGGGCACAGCCAGTGGTTGGCTGGCAAGGCCCCCTAGGTGTGGGGTCAGGGAGGGGACTTATCCCACTGCTTGTCCCACATAGGGACGAATGGGTCCAAGGAGGTGATACTTCCCCTCTATTGGGCGCTGGTCAGACTGAAGTTGGAGTACTGCGTGCAATTCTGGGCGCCGCAATTCGAGAGGGATGCGGATAACCTGGAGAGGGTCCAGGGAAGGGCCACTCATATGGTTAAGGGCCTACAGACCAAGCCCTACGACGAGAAACTGGACCATTTCAGCCTCCGCAAGAGAGGGTTGAGAGGCGACCTTGTGGCTGCCTATAAGTTCATCACGGGGGCACAGAAGGGAATTGGTGAATATTTATTCACCAAGGTGCCCCAGGGGGTTACAAGAAATAATGGCCACAAGCTAGCAGAGAGCAGATTTAGATTGGACATTAGAAGAACTTCTTCACAGTTAGAGTGGCCAGGGTCTGGAACGGGCTCCCAAGGGAGGTGGTGCTCTCCCCTACCCTGGGGGTCTTCAAGAAGAGGTTGAATAAGCATCTAGCTGGGGTCATCTAGACCCAGCCCTCTTTCCTGCCTATGCAGGGGGTCGGACTCGATGATCTATTGAGGTCCCTTCCGACCCTAACATCTATGAATCTATAGGGAACGATTGGTGGCAGTGGTGGTTGGGGCTGGCAGACCCTGCTGGTGTCTCCTGGGGGCAGAAGGAGCAGGGAATAACCCCTCTCCCTGCCCCTTCTGCCTCAGGGGCTATGGCCGCCATAATGTGGCCATGCCCAGCCTCACCGCTGCACCAGCAAGGGGGAGCGCCCAGCAGACCCTGGCTTGGGTCCATGCTGGTGGGGCAGGGAGGGGGGAATTAAACCCTTTTCCCTTGCCAGTTCACTCCAGTCTACTGCTGGATGTGTCTGTATTTCTGGAGCTAGCAGTGAATGTCTATTCATATGCAAATTGGTTCATTCTAGGCAGGTTAGACTAACCTGCAAAGATTGAATCAATTCAGGCTCTGGCTTTTTGAATGTCTGTCCCTAACCTGGGAGATGCCAGTGTAAAAAAAAAAACAAAAACAAAAAAAAACGTGGCAGAAAAAAGTGGGGCGGTGCATGTGGTAGCAGTGTGCGTCACCTGAATCTGGAGCCTGGCTGGCCAGAGCCACACTCTGGCTGCTGGCCAGGCTCTGGGTGCCTGGAGCCTGGTCATTGGATTGCTGCTGCTGGAGCCCTGGGAGGCCCCCCAGGTAAGTCTGCTGGGCCCAGGTACTGGCCCCAGCCTCCTGTACCCCACCAGGCCAACTTTCCATGCGCCAGAGTGCATGTGCACAAGCAGTCCCCAGGGACAAGTAGCAGTGGCGCAGCTATGTGCTGCTGCTCTTTGTCCCTGGGGAAATGCACATGTGCGCTCATCTGGATGCGCCCATTGAGTTACTTCTACTAGCATTCATAGGGTTACCATATTTCCAGGTCCAAAAAAGAGGACGGCTGTCATGCAGGGTGGCAGGGTGTGTGTGTGTAAAATGTCACAGTGGGGGGCAGTGACATGCCAGTGCCCTGCCTCTGCCCCATTCTGTTGCCCATCACTGCCAAGCCACAGCCCCCCACAGCCCTGCTGCTGCCCCTCACACCTGACTCATTGACCCCAGCCCTGCCAGTGCCCCTTATTCTCTAACCGCAGTACTCTATCCCCCTGTGCCATGATGATGCCCCTCACTCCCAACCTGCAGCCTCTTGGTGTTGCCAGTGCCCCACTGTTTCTTACACCCCTGGTGCCCTTCACTTCCAAGCCACACCCCCCCCAGCCCTGCTGGTGTCCCTCACTCCTGAACTGCAGCCCCCTGCTCTCTCCCACCAGCCCTGCTGGAGGGGCCCCAGCTGTCCTCATCCTGACCGGGCCAGAGCACAGTGGCTTCGATTCATGCAGGTGGCGGCGGTGTGCGTCTGGCCTCAGTGTGGACTGGAAGGAAGAGGAGGGGAGGCTTGTGGCACCTCCTACCCTGGGATGGGTCTGCCAAACAGTGCCAGGCAGCCTGGCCACAGCATCCCTCCTCCCTCTATCTCACCCCCCTACCCCAGGCAGCATCTCCTGGCTGCTCAGCCCTTGTGAGCACAGGCACCCGTCCCTGTGCTACCAGCCAGGCCACAGATTTCCCCACTGTCCCCCACCCCTTTCCCCTGCTGGAGGGGCACGCAACCTCTGCCCCATTCCCTGTTGCAGCCCCCGGCCCTGCTCTCCCTGCCCTGAACAAATGTCTGGGATTTTGCTTGGCTCCACTGGTGGGAGCAGGGGGAGGGTGATGGGAGGCAAACCAAAATCCCGGACATTTGGTCAGATTTAAAAAAACCTGCCCAGATGGAGTTCAGAGGGCTCAAAAAGAGGACATGTCCATAGAACCCAGATGCATGGTAACCCTAGGTATTCAGCTGCTGTGCTAGCGATTCAAATTCAGAGGAAGCAGAAATTTAACATGGTGTATTCCTAGGTGTATTGTACCTCATACATTATTAACAGTAATCAGATTATTAACTTCCAGGCAGCCAACCAACTATCAGAAATAACTGCGGTGAGGGTTTTTTCCTTATACATATGAAAAAATTCTATGAATAGTTTTTTAATTAATAGTTTTCAACTTAAAAGCATTCAACATTTTGAGGAAGTGTGAAAAAGTTTGGAAATGTGAGATGACTTAGGGAAGATGGGTAGGAAGCAAAATGTGTGGGTGGAAGAGAAGCATGGCAAAAATGATAGCAAGAGGAAATCTTTTTAAGCCCTTCTGTAATGATACACAGTCACCAGGGCTGGAGCTGCAGCCCAGAGATTGGAGTGTGCAGCAGCACAAATGTTGCAAGGCATTCCAGACACAGGCACTTCAACTCCTGAAAGTATGCAAACATGCTGGAAGAGAGGCCAATGCACCAGTGTGTGTGTGTGTGTGTGTGTGTGTGTGTGTGTGTGTGTGTGTGTGTGTGTTATGAAGAAGACAGGGCAGAGTGGCACCTTAGAGACAAACTTGTCCATTCATAGCATATGATGAAGCAGGAAGTCACTGACAAAAGCTTATGCCTCACTAAACCAGTTTGTCTGTAAGGTGTCACCTTACCCTGCCTTCTGCTTGACTTTAGACTAACACAGCTAACTAGCTCTCCCTAATGTTTCTTATGACATTTTTAAGTGTATAATGTAAAAAGCAATGGCAGTCCCATTTTTCAAAGGCTCCTTTGATAGAAGCTTCAAGTCTTGCATTTAGATGGCTGGACAGACAGCCATGAATTGCCTGGTAAAGTACGAAAGTGCTGCTGGAGCATCCAAAAACAGGCTATGGAGGGATACCTTTTTAAGACTTCTGAGTTGAAATTTGGGTTCTGCCTGTCTTTATATAACAGGAGATCCTATTTGCCTACTGTATAGGCATTCAGTGAGAAGTACTTACTTTTTTGACAAGCACATCTGAAATGATTTCAAATCTATCCTGTTGCACCAGAAAGAAAGGATTATGCTAATGGCAGGAAGTGGACTAGAACAATTCCTTTTAAAGCTGAAATTTACACTTGAATGCATTCCTCTGACTATATTAGTTTTAAGGATAAATAGGGGGCAAGTTCCAATAATATGAGCTTTGCTTCAATACTGCAAAATTAATTCGGTAGCTGGATTTTTTAATTATCTTGTTCAGTGGGAATTGCATTAACCCTGGTGTTTTGCGGTATCCTGTATAGTCAAGAGATAGTAGTAATAGAAGAGAATGCTAAGACAGGATAAAGGTCTCCTGCTGCAGTGTAAATGTCCAGGTAAAGACCTGGCTTCTTTACTTTTCATTCCATCCAGGAAGAGCACGCACCAACTGCTGAAGCTTCCTTAGCCTGACGAAGGGTTTTTGAACCCGAAAGCTTGCTTAATAACTATTCTCCAACTATTTGGGTTGGTCTAGTAAAAGATATCAAATTCACCCAAGGAACCTTGTCTGCCTATGTCCTTAGACCAACATGGCTACAACCTACACCCCTGCAAGGTAAAGACCGGGATTTTATTGAAAATCGAAAACTGAAGCAATTACATTTTCAGGAGCAATGAATTTAGATTTTTTTTGTGTTGCTCAGGAAAGTTAGAGTGAGTTTAAGATAGGCCTGGCACAGGTATCTTCAGTTATATTTACCATGATGTCGTCTTCTTCATCTGTGACACATTATTATTGTTACCTTACTGCCTGCAATAGAGAACTCCTACTGTGTTGCACAGTGTACAAATTTTTGGACCTGTGGGGAGTCTTTTGGGGCAGAACTGGCTTGAGGGCCAGGGGTTGAGCATTTCTGCCATAGAGCAAATCATTTGGGATTTAACTGGATCAAGGTATCTAACCCTTTCTGGAGGGGAAAAAATATTTTTCTACGAAATGTTTATTGTTTCTCTAATGCCATGTCATTGAAAAAAATAATGACTCTATGGCATAATTTAAAACTCTCATTTAATTTTCTGCCAACAACCTCCTTCCTCCATTCCAGGCTTCTGATAATTGGTCACTATTGGATAAATTGCTAATATTTGCATTCTGCGTGGACTGGTGAATTAACTAGTTTACTGCATACAGAAACACCATTATGGAACTTCTCTGCCTAATTCTGCTACACTGCAGGGCTTTTTCTATAAAAGGCCTGTGATTTACTTTGTACTCTGACTCCAAGCACACACAGCTGCTATGAAAAGTAGCCAAAGGTGAGTAAAGATTTTTAATTAAAGAGAAAACAAACAGAAAGATGAGGTACGTAGGGAAGAGAAGAGGCAAGCATAGAGACAGCCTGTTCACTCCTAATTGGAACGGTAGACAGGGAGGGACAGAGGAAAGAAATGTCTGTGGGGGTTTCTAGAAAAGGTCAAATTTCAGGCCCAGTGTTACACAGTCCAATTAGCTGACCTGTCTTGAGTACTTTATCATTGTCTCTGTTTGTCTGGAGAGCAAATCTTTAGATTTTCATTTTTTTTTTTAGTTATTGGCTTCAGAGTTAAATTAAAAACCAAACCCCTGTTCCACCCATATTTGATACAAGGGCCTCTTTTTTGTTTATTTGCAAATTCATTTTAAGTACCCTTTTTAGCTTGAATACTCTAATATTCCCTTGGCAGACTTTATGTTGTGCCAGCTGCAGAAAACTGAAAGCTGACTTCATGAATTATCCCAGGACTCCAGCTTTCTGGATTCATTCATTCCATAAAATGTAAAGCCAGAAATTACTATTATGATAATCTAATCTGACCTTTTGTATCACACAGTCTGATGAATTTCAAGTAACTATTTCTGTATCTCTTGATTGAGCCAGAGCATGCATTTTAGAAAAGACATCTACATTTGATTTAAAGACTTAAGTTGACAGAGTATCCACCCCACATTTAGGCAAACAGTTGCAACTGTTAAGTAAGTACCCTCACTTTTACCACTTTGCCTCAAGTCTCAGTTTGTCTAGCTTCATCCTCCTCCTGCTGGATTTTGTTTAGTGCTATGATTGTCTTTGAGCTATTGTTTGTGAAAGGTAGATTGGATTTTAGAGAGGAGGTGCCTTCTGGCAGTGACCTCCCATACCAATATGTGCAAAAACATGTGGAAGGGGTAACGATAATGAAAAATCTGTGCAGCTTTGAAAGGAGTGCTTTATGTCCTAAGGCCTAGTAGCTGTGTAAAAGGGCAGGGGGCATGATCTCATAATCATGTGGGCTAGGGATAGACATTACACACAAACTGGTTTAAGTGATGAGAAACTGGTTTAAACCTGTAACAGAACAGACATTCAGTGCACATAAACAAGTTTCAAAATGGCTGAAACCAGTTTGAGATAAACCTGGTTAAATGTAGTATCAGACTTAACTGATTTGGCTCAAGCAGGTTTATACAATGTCTGTCCCAGACCCCTTCCTGGTTTAATTGAAACCAGACTCCCCCAGCATCCTGGCATGCTCTCTGGGCAGGGCTCTGGGCTCTCTAGCCAGAGCAGGGACAGGACATGGTGCAATGCTAGCCAGAATGGCCCCATTAAGGCAAAGTGGGCAGAGAAGGGGTTAATTCTTCCCTCCTTCCCGTCCTCCCCCACCACAGCCAAGGTTTGCCTGTCAGCCAGGAAGCAGAGGGGAGGGGGCTGCATCAGTGGCCTCTGGGACTGGCAGACCTGGCTGCAGGGCAGAAGGGACCAGAAGGGGTGGAGGGAAGAATTAACTGTTCTCCCTGCCCGCTTCACCTTAATGGGGCCATGTTGGGATGGGGAGGGGGACTCTGTTCTGTGCTGGGGAGGACTCTTCCCCCTCCTTCTCCTCCCCACAGGGTGGGGAAGTGGGCTATGTGGGGCACTGGAGTGGGACTCCTCCTCCTCCTCTCCCCCTGCTGCTGCAGGCCTGGGAGTGTGTGTGTGTGTGGGGGGGGGGGGGGGGGGAACCAAGAACAAGAGGTTTTTGGGGGAACTACCCAGCCCTGGAGAGGGACTCTTCCTCCACTCTTCACCTCCTGTGTCTGCAGCTCAGTTATAGCTGTTCCCCGCGCCCTGGCTGGGCAGTGCTGCACAGAGCCGCCCCCCCCACCCCGTGGTCTGGGGCCAGGCCAGGCAGCTTCACATAGAGCCCTCATCCTGTCTTCCTCCTGCTCCTCTCCCATCGCCATGGGGTGGGGAGGGGGGGCTCTATGTGATGCTGCCTGGCCTCAGATGGGGACTCTTCCCCTCCTCCCCCCTCCACAGGGTGGGGAGGGGGTTCCGTTCCATTTTGGGGAGTACTCTTCCCCCTCCTCCTCCTCTTCCCATGCCCCCGCCCCCAGAGCTGACAGGTGGGGGGTGCTTTGTGTGAGGCTGCCCGGCCTCAGCCCCCAAGGGGGACACTTTCCTCCCCATGGGGTGGGGGGGCTCTGTTAGTGCTGGGGGAGGTTCTTCCTCCTCCTCCTCCCTCTGCTGCAGTGGGGTGGGGAGGGGAGGCTCTTGAGGTGCTCCTTGGCCTGGCCTGGCCCAACCAGGGCATGGGGAGCAGCTGTAAAGGAGCCACAGCTGCCGGGGGTGGCTCTGGCCCTGCGGCTCAGCCCAGCCTGGCCTCACTCAGGCTAAGGTAGCTCTGCTAGGGCAGCTGCTTCCCGCCGTCAAGAAATGCTGGTGGCTGGTGGAGCAGTGCTTACCTGGGCCACCAGGTGCATGCGCCGGGCTGCACTCACTGACAGGGGAAGTAGCTGCCTGGCTGCACTTGCATTGCATCTCCATCACAGATGGAGGCAGGAGGAGGGGGAAGAGTACTCTCCCAGCATGGAACACAGCCCCACTCCCCACCCCATGGGAGTGCAGGGGGGTTGGGGAAGAGTCCTCATCTGGGATCAGGCAGCATTGCATAGAGCCCCCCTCCCCACCCCTTGATGATGGGGAAAAGCAGGGGGAGGAATCCCCCTGCAGGGCTGGGCAGCCAAAGTGCCTCCCTCCCTACCCCACAGCAGCTGGGCGGGGGGGGATGGGGCGGGGGAGAGGAGGAGGAGAAGGGAGAGCCCCCCCAGCATTGAACAGAGCCCCCCAACCTGCCCCATGGCAAGGGAGGAGGGGGAAGATTTCCCCTCTGGGGCTGGGCAGCCTTGTGTGCCAGGATTGCTCCCAGCTGTCAGGGAGCAGGTAGGGTGGGCAGAGCTTTCCCCTCCTCCTCCACACCCACAGCAGATGCTCCCTCTTCCCCCACCCTCCAAATGCTGCAGGCTGAGGTGGGGGTTTAAACCCCTCCTCAGTCTTATTCAGGCCTGGCCATGCCCCACCCCCAGCTCAACTTCCCTGTTGAAAGGGAAGGGCTACTAGCGCCCCCGGGCTTCTGGCCTGAGCCACTGCAGACATGTGCTCAACGTCTATCCACTTGCAAACTGGTTCACTCTCTGTAGGTTAGACTCATCTGCAAAGATTGAATCAATTCAGGCTTGAGCTTTTTTGAATGTCTGTCCCTAGCCATAGATTCATAGATTCATAGATGTTAGGGTCGGAAGGGACCTCAATAGATCATCGAGTCCGACCCCCTGCATAAGCAGGAAAGAGCGCTGG
>NW_005842748.1:657501-668273 GCF_000455745.1 Alligator sinensis
AAGGCTCATTTCCTTAAGGCACAGCCACCCTTCTTGGGCTCCCATCATTTCAAAACTCCTACTCTGCAGTGCGTCCTTGACTAATCGCCTGAGTTCATTGAAATCAGCTTTCCTAAAGTCTAGCACTTTCACCCTACTAGTTACCTTACCCACTCGATGTCTTATGGTGAATTCTATTATTAGGTGATCACTGTCCCCCAGATGGCTACCGATCTGGAGGTCCCGTACCATGTCATCCCCCGTTGCCAATACCATATCCAGTATGGCATTCCCCCTAGTGGGACCGTGTACCTCCTGTGTCAGGTGGAGGTCCTGTACACAGGTTAGAAACCTGCGTGAGCGGTGGGACTTTGCTGTCTGTGACTCCCAGCAGATGTCCGGGTAGTTTAGGTCCCCCATGACTACCGCCTCTTTAGCTTTTATGGTCTCCGAGAGTTGCCTCAGGAGCCCCGAATCCCTTTCTTCCCCTTGATGCGGGGGTCTGTAGCAGACCCCTACCACCAAATCCCTTTCTCCTTGCCCCCCATGTAGCCTAACCCACAATCCTTCTACCTCCTCATCCTTGGATTCCGTCTTGATGAGGGTTGACGTATATTGCTCTCTGACATAGAGTGCAACCCCTCCCCCTTTCTTCCCCACCCTGCCCTTTCTGTACAATCTATAGCCCTCAATATGTACTGCCCAGTCGTGGGATGAATCCCACCAGGTTTCCGTTAGCCCCACTAAGTCATGTACGTATTGAACTAGCCATGTACGGATTGAACCTTGGTCTTCTTTCCACCTCATACTGGAGTTTCTATAAATAATGCCTCTGCACTGCTTCTCATTCCCCTTTCACCAGGCATCATTGTTGGCTCTGTGGCCCTATGGCTACTGGTTGCTTGTCTGTGGATGCACACCAACTTCTGATGCCCCTGAAGGGGACTGGAAATTGTGATTTGAAAATTAGGGCAGCTAAAGGAAAGAAAATAATTTCATGATAAAATCTCCTGCTTTGGCAGGAAAATCTGCTATATAGAGTGAGTGGTTCTCTATTTCTCTTCCCACTTCAGCTGGGCCAGTAATTCTGAATTCCCCAAATATGTGCCCCATCCATCTCTAGGACGGGAAGAGAGAAATATTCTGCAGGTTCCATTTTTCTCCTGTCTTGACATTTAGATCCTTAACTGTGAGACTACTGAGGTTTTGCCGATTTCTGTGCCGTGCAATGGAGCAAAACTCAGGTGCATTTGTCTCTATGATACGATCAGAGAGCTGGATCAACTGTATTAAAAATTGCCTTTTTGCCAATGAATAGAGCAACACTAATAATAACCTTGGAGGAGACAATGTGTTCCAGCCCCATCACCAGATGGGGAGTCCTGCTGTGGTGTTAGCAGATGGAAAGGCAAATCAGGGAAACTGGCCACTCCATATAACAGAAGAAGCATTGTTCATGCTGTGCTCCCTGGGTGGGACCCTCTCCTTCAGCATTACTAATAACAGGATTAAAAAAGACACATTGCTTTTACCATATAACTGACAGCATCAGTGTCAGAAAATATGATCATTGCTCTGAATTCTTTGTGATGTTAAGCATTAGGGACCAGTGCGATTAAATTTCATCCAAATACAAGGCCATTAAGAGGGTTTAATTACATATGATTTCTCTACTGTAATCCAAAGACTAGTAGAATTGTGCCTCCCTTTAGTGTCTAATTTTCATGCTAATATGCTGATTAATGACAGTCATAATGTATAATTGAGCCTAGGGTTTTTGAAGTCTATACATCTGGGGTGTCAGTTAAATAGTCCAAGGTCAATGGACATATATTGTTTGATGTTAGAGATCTGGTTCAATTTTCCATACCATTAAGAAACTCAAATGATGAAGAGCACTTTCTATTTACTTACTAAGAGATGAAAATATAGCACATGTACAACATAAAAATAACAGACTAATAATGATGCACTGTGAGGAAAGTTCTGTATATGGAAAGACAAGTCTATTAATATCCAAAGAGGGTTTCACTGTGAGATGCAAGATTAAGCAAAAAAAATCTTTCATGAAGAGAGGGTGGTATTAGGTGAAGATTATTAGGAGAGATGAGAAAGAGGAGGAAAATAAAGGAAAGAAAGAACATGATAAAAAGGCAGGCATGAAGGGATAAGAATTATGATAAAGAAATGGGGAAACAAAAGCACAAATAAGGAATAATTGGAATGTATGCATTGTTGTAGGCTTTTTCACATGAACTTGACAATTTATTAATGAACGCTGTTCTAATTAACAGTGCAGTCTAATTGCAAACTGGTGTGGAATCAATTAATACTTCATTTTTTAAATGACAATTCTCATCAATTAGTTATATTCCATGTTTATTAAAATTGTGTTCATTAAAAGTTTATTATGTTGGAAGGACACGATCTATGATGATTATATCTGATAACTGCTATAGATGGGTAAAAGAGCATGGTACTGACTGAGGAACTGGTACATGAAAATAATTCACCTAGCAAGTTATAGGTGGAGACCATCATTCAAAATGAATGTATTTGTAGGGGGAAGGACCCCAGTGTCTGCAACTGTGGCCAGTTCTTGGATTAATGACATAATTAGGTTTCCTGCGGGAAGAAATGCACACTTTGATCTGTGAAATGACTTGGCCTCTATGGTTTAGATATTCCAGTAAAATATTTGTACAGTATCAGGTTTCTTAATTGCTGTTATTTCATCCCTTTGCTGTCCCTTTGGTTAACCACTTTTCTAAATGGATTAAAAATAAGCGCAAGGTCTGATGATATTAATCAGCATAGCTCCATTGACTCCAAAGGGCCTGATTCTCCTCATACTTACATTTATGCCATTGACTTTGACAATTATTCCTGATGTAGACTAAAGTAGAGTTGGAGCCTTTTTTCTTCTCTAGGAAATAGCTTATGAACTGCTGCAAGCACTTTCAGGCTGTATCACAGGTCCATCTATTTCTATGTTTATTTTTGCCCATATTTTGCAAAATTCTGCAAGATGTGGTCTCTATAGCAAAGGATAACATTCAAGATACTCAGAGACAGCTGGACTTGCTTTACTTTCACAAATTTCACACACGAGCCTTTGTGGGGTGCAGTTATTTTGCACATCTCTAGTGAAATATGGGCCTGAAACCAATTTAATTGCCCCAGACAGGATGGATCAGTTGGTATTATAGAGCTGACACAGAAGTATTTAGCTCTTCTTCAGTGCTACAGGGAAAGGAGGGCATGACAGTAGGGAATGAATAGGGGCTGCCTGTCTGCTTTATGCCAATCTTTCATTGATTTTTTTGGATTCCTGTGACCACTGCAGCCTGGCAGAAGCTTGTATCACTCTCAGATCACTCTACTGTAGCATAAAGGTGTCATACATGGAATGGCACTAAGGGCTGAGTCCAGCACAGATGAATTTTAGACTTGTGCTTGCTTGCTTTTTTCAGTTAAGAATCATGATTTAACTTGGGGAAAAATGCTTTATAGCAAATACAGCTTAGGCATATACACTAATGAAACCTGTTCCTAAAGATGATTTATAGGTGTGCAAGTAAGGACTTCTTTGCCCCCTCAATCAGGGTAAAATCCAAATAGCTGGAGTATAGTTGTTTCTGCTTCCTGTATATACCCTGGGTGCATCTACACGTGGCCATACAGCGCCGTTGTTACTGCGTTGTCATTTAGTACTTCCTCTTGGAAGTACTAAATGACGGTGCAGTAACAGCCTGTACTGTGCCGTGCTGGCCATGTAAGGTTATTTTTAGCTGCTACGTTGCTGTAGCAACACACTATAATGAGTTTTGCTATGGTGACATAGCTGTGGTGTCACAGTTTTTACCTGTCGATGCTACATTATTGGAGATGCGCCCCTGTGTTTGCTTTTATCTTATTTGTTGCTAGAAGGTCTAATACCATTTTAGAAAGCACATGACAAACACCCACACGACTCTGAAATGCTGATTAAGGTTATAAAGGAGAAAGAGAAGATTTTTATTCTATATAGAAGCTTACATAGACTACCCTTGAAACAAAGAACATGAATTTAAACTTTTGTAAGAGTTCCTGTTCGCAGATACCTTATTAAGTAGCCCTGGCTATTAGAACTGGTCAAATTTGTTCCTTTTGCCTAAAAATGTAACAATCAAATAGTTTTTCATTCAGCTTCTTTTCATCCTAACTCCCATATTCATTGAAAAAATCGTGCAAGGAGTCTACTGTGAGTCACAGATATCAATGGAAATGATTTCAAAGGGGAAGACATAACTGCTGATTTCTTTTAAAGAGGAAAATATACCTTTCTCCTCTCCTCTGCAGCTTCCAGCTTTTTCTGGATCTCCTCACGAGACAGTTCTTTCTTCTTTGGAGAGGCTAAAGTTCGAGGTGCTTCTGAGACAGGCGATGGTGGCTTTAAGATCAATTCAAAGGCCTGGCCAGAGGCACGTTTGTTGATCTGTTTAACTTCCATATCTGTGAAGTAAATTTAACAATGCTAAACCCAACCTTGTGTTTAGGAATGGAAAGACAATATCTATAGTTGTCTAGGAACCAGCAGTATATAGGGGAATTAGCAGAATTGCATTTGGTACCTCAAGCAAAATGGCTGACTAGAGACTGAAAATTGTTCTAGCAAGAGGTACCTTCCCTTTCATTTCAGCATAAGTTGATTCTTTGCCTTTGCTGGGAGCCTGGAAGAGTGCCCTGTGATGCAGACAGACATTAATGTGTCATATGTAGTAGGACTGTGCAAAGCTTAGGTTGCTGATTCGATCTGGCAGAGATTCAGCTCGATTCGGCAGCCAAATCTCCGAATCCGAATCAAATCAGGAGACCCTTTAATCTCTCCGAATTGAATATGAACCACCCCAGGATCCCAGGTAAGGCTGCTGGGGCCAGCCCAGGTGCTGGTCCCAGCCTCCCTTACCCTACCCGGGGCAACGTGCCACGTGCCAGAGCGCACATGCATCGGGGTTCCCCAGGGCCAAGGAGCACTGGCACATATTGTGCTGCTGCCCTTTGTCCCTGGGGAAATGCATGTTCCCACTCATGGGGACATGCCCCACTTGTCAGGTCATCAGAGAAGCTTACCTTGCAGCTGAAACTTCTCCTGTACCAGTTCTATGGATAAAGAAAGAACATCTATTTCTAGTAATGTCCCCTTAAATTCATTTTTAAAACACTTTCCCCAATGTTTTGTTAAATTCTCTTGGGGTCAAGAGCTCTACAGACCTCATGGGTAGAGTGCTGGTCTGTTTTTTGGGTTTTTTTTGCAGTTGCTATTGAGACCCTCTTCTCTGTAATCCAGAAATGCAACCCCCCCCAAAAGTCTGTCCAGTCGCTTGCCATCCTACTGCCTGTCTGCTGGCTCACAGACAAAACACCCTGTTTGTATTTATTTAAAAACACAGAGCCTGTGTACTCTGAGCCTCCTAGAGGAAACTCCAAATACACTCTTTTTAAAGAATTCCCTCATTATTTATCACGGAAAAAAACACGTTTTGTTTTTTTTCCCCTGAGAATTGCATAAGCCATGAATATTTGTAGTTCTCAGGTGGGAAGGACTTCTTGAGGCACTAAGAACAGTATAACTAATTATAAAATAGCTAGCTTTGAGATTTTAATACATTGTTCTTGGGACCAAACTTTCCCCATAGTGAGTGATAGGCAATCAATACAGGCTAACAGTCAGAGACAGCAAGTGAATTGTTAAATAAGTATTGAGTAAATGACATGAGAAACTGTTGGAGTGAAATAAGTCATTTCCCAGCACTGACAAATTATCTAATAAGTAAGATGATTTCCTGTGAATGTTACTCACCATCATATTTATAGATATTTATGTTGCGAGGTTCAGGATAAAAACAAGAGCAGATCAGAGACAGCATGGACAGCTCCTTCATCTTTTCCTTGTAGGCTGAAATAAGAAATTGTGTTAGCATACCTCAGTTTCCTTATTGTGAGTTTTTAATTTAGGGGATAATTACAGTAGCTGGCACATCTGCTTAGCCATATGTCTGGCAGAACATTTGAATCCCAAACTGAAAGATTTCTCTCAAATGTATGCCATTTCTTCTGAATTTTATCTATTTAACAATAGATACATGTCCAACACGTAGTATTCTAGAGACTGTTTTTGACCCCAGGCTTCCTATTGTATACCATATAGTTTCAGTTTCACATCTGCTACTCTGGTTGTTTCTGGCTTATATAAGATGAGTCGACCTGCTCCAAAATATATTTAATATTAGGGTTGCATTGTTGTGCAGTTAGATGCAAGCGAAGTTCCTCTGATACCTTCAAATGCAACTCTGCAATCAAGATCTATGAAATCCTGCTCATATGTTGCATCATACAAACAGATGCTAAAGATACAAATAAATGTGTTTCTCAGATTAAAAAAAAATAAAAACAGATACGGATAAATTATATGGTTCTCAGTAAAATTTCTTTATGCATGTTAGTTCCTGAAACCAAAAAAGCAGTTTTCTACTTTTCAGAAAAAAGCAGCCAAGATTATTGGGGCAGAATGAGAGACACACTCTAATCTAGTGTTAGGCCATTAAGGAGTTTAATAATGCTTTTAATGTATAAAATGGAGCAATAGACTTGTTTATAGTCACCAGGCAGGTCAGTAGCAGAAGCAGGGAAGAACCCTGATCTTCTAACTCCTAGCTCCGTGTCCTATTTGACTAAGCTGTAGGAACATACATTGTAAGAGTTGCAAATTTTCAAACTCTCTATACTGATTTGTATCTTCAGAGAGTTCATCATACAAACATCCTTCAAATTCATCTTTGTATACAAAAGTGTCTCTCAGCACGAGAAATTACTTAAATTATTCATGTAGATACAGGGTATGTAAGCAAATGTTCACATATGCTCTAAAATATAAACAGTGCTGAAATTCTTATAATAAACATATTGGGACAAATTTAGCACTGATATTGCTGCATTAAATCAATAAAGCTATGCCAGGGATGAATTTGACTTGTTAGTTTTAAAATAGTAGATGTATAGGAAACTGCCACTCAGTTTGCTTACTCCTTCTGATCTTTTTTTTCTCGGAGGACCCAAGCATTTTCTATCAGAGTCTGACTGCTTTCAGTTCCTAACAGTAATGACCCCCAGGGCCATGATTGATTCAACAAGTTTCCAGGATTGGATGTCAAATCAGCATGTGACTGCTGCTTAGGGTCAACAAGCAGCTTCTGATTGTGTGATGCCAAATAACTCACACAATGTGTATGCATCTGACTGTATGCCTCATGTTAACTCTTATTGGGCACATCTACACATGTGCTTTACTGTGCAGTAGACTAATTTACTGTGCAGTAAATCATCACTGTCTACACATGCACCACAATTAGGCTGCAGTATATTAATTGACTCTGGTGTAGGATAGTCCTATCAAACACAGGTACTATCCAATGGTGGCGTAAATTACAGCACTTAAATGCATATGTAGATGGTGAAGTTGGAGTTAGTTTACTCTGGCTCAAATTGCACCAGAGTTTACTGGGACTGACAAATTCTTTTACTTTCTGGAAAAATATCTATAGTGTAAAATAAAACATTTGATGGACAGTAAATTAATTATCTAACACTGGGAAGACTAACTGGATTTATATCAGTCATTGCGTACATTTACAAGTGATTGTTTTGTTTTTGATGGCCAAATGCAATGTAAACAGAATCACTCCTTAGCATACAGTATCATGTATATAATTATTTTACAATTAAAAAGAGCTATGGAAAAGTTACATATTTTAAATTACAAGATAACATTATTCATTTTGGTTTTAATCCAGCAAAGCACTTAAGCACATGCTTAATTTTAAGCACACAAGCAATTATATTGATTTCAATGAAACACTCGGAAGCTTCATGTTAAGAACTCTCATTAATAGTTTGCTGGCTAAAAATACCATCCCGTGTTTCTGTAGAAATAAGTAAGCAACTATGCATTCTGTTGCTTGGATTTCTTCTCTGCCTGGTATATGATATTAAGATTTTGTTAAAGCATTTAAAAAAATCAGGAGAGGTATTAGTTCTTCGAGACTGTTGTCTATAAAACATGGCTTGGGGGAGATAACAAGTTGATCTGCTTTCATTTCTTTCAGCTGCACAAAAAGCACCTTGATAGTGGTTGTCCTATTTCATTCTGGCCACTGACAGAATTAGGATGATATACTGTGCTTTAAAAGCACTAGGCTCTTTTTTCTCTAATGTTATAATTTCTATTTGTCCTAGAAAGTCCTTCAATGTCACTTGTAACTTTTCTTGTGCAATCCTGCCAAGTTCTGGAAGTTTCTACATCACTAAAAGTAAAACATACAAATAATATAATACAATAAAGGAAAGGCTTCATATCCCTTCTGTCTTAGGTACTTATGTAGTCTCTGTTACTGTGGTATCTGAGTGCTTCACAACCTTTTAAATACATTTCTTCTCTCAATACCTAAGTGAGGTAGGGAACTATTTTTTCCATATCTTTCAGGTAGGGAACTGAGGCCTAGAGGACATGTCTACATGAGATGCTTCATGTGCAGTAGCTTAATGACACTGTGCAGTTGCGTGTCACAGCACGGACAGTGCTAATATGCTAAGGCACAGTATTGATTAGGCTACCAGGCAGTAGTGTCACTAAAAAGGTGTTCGCCAGCACTACTGCATAGTAACTCTAGTTACTGCACATTTAGTACTAAATTAAATGTGCAGTAAGTACTGCGCATTAATGAACATATTGATGCTCCCAGAGAGACTGCAGCCTTGATCCTCGAAGGTACCTAAGTCCCATTGATTTGGATAGAATTTTATTGTGGAAGAGTTTATCTAAAGTGACCCAAATGCCTAATTCTCTAGGCACAGAGATTTCAGTGGGAATTAGGGGCATAAACACCTAAGGGTATCTTTACATGTGCTCTGGGGGGTGGGGGTGCTTGAATTGGGGTGGCTCTCGCTAGAGCTGCTCTAATTAAAGTGTCTGCAGCATCTCATGTATTCAGCATCTCATGCTTCAAAATGGCAGCAGGGGCACTTTAACTAAAGCTTGTTCAGTGAGCTTTAGTTAAAGCACCCCCACCACCATTCTGAAGTGCAAGTACATGAGATGCTGAGGTTGCTAGAGAGTGCTGTCCAGCATGCTCCAGTGGATTTGATTAACTGAGTCTGCTCTGATGAGCTGTAATTATAGTGTGTTGGAGCAGATGTCCCACAGGTCTACAGGCCCCCTAAGTGACTTGGTCAGGGTTACACGGGAAGTGTGTGAGAGCAAGAAACTGAATCCAGATTTCCAGTGTCCCAAGCTAGTATTTTAGCCACTGAACCACTCCTTTTCAAAGGGCAGCTTCATAAGACTTATATGTACAGACAGTGTTTAATTTTGCATAAAAAGCAATTACTTTATTTTTTAGATAAAATGACAGACAGGGAACCCCTTTTTGTTCCTCCTTACTGTATTTAAATCAAGACAATTTCTATATGTATTTGAGGAGATCAGAGCTGTCTTGAAATTAGCCTTTCAGCTTGTGCCTGATATAAAAGGTAAAGACTATCCTTTAATTCAGTAGGGTGGAAGGAATAAGTTTAAGTCAATGGTCCTAAAATTAACAGACATATGTTCCTAGGTTGATTCAGTCAGGAAATGACTGAATGCAAATGCTTCAAGTGTTGTGTTTCATAGGCTTGCTACAGATGTTACACTTAACACGTGTTAAGTACACAGAAAGCTCTTTAAAGCTGTAACAGAATAGGTGTCCATGGCCTGTAAAGTTCTTTAAAAATGGCAGACCATGCTGTAAGTTAACCTTTGATGGACGTGTTACCAGACTAAAGCGCTTTAGGTTACAGGCCTTTTTCAAACATCTGTGCCACATCCAACACATATTGAGCTAGGCTGCATTCGCTGGCATCCCAGGAGCCTCTTACAGGGTGGTGTGCTTGCCTCAGGCAGAGCTTATCTGCTCTGCCTGCACAGGGCTGGTCATGCTCTCTCAGTTGTCAAGTCAGTGACAGTCTTTGTTCCTGGCTAGCTGTGAGCCACAGGCTGGCCAGGAGGGGGTCCCTGCAGCTGACCCAGTGCTGCAGCCTACCTGGAAGGGCTCCTTTTCCCCAGCTGCAGCCAAGTAGCAGCACTGTGTGTTCCCAGTGCCACTTTTTACTGCTCTGGGAACTCTTGTGGGGAGATGAGGGGAAAGGAGCCCCCTTGCCATGGTGGGGCCCAGGCCAGCCCCTAGCAAGACCCCAACTGGGAAGCTTGGGATAAGCCTGCCCAGCTCGGGGGCTCCTTTTCCACCCTCCCCACCAAAGTTCCTGACACAGGGAACTCATACAGCCACTGCTGACTGCAGCTGGGGAAAAGGATCCCCTCTGCTGGGTGTCTCCCCAACCCCCACTTGCTGTCTGGGGTGTCTGGGGGGCTGGGCTGGGCTGTCCTGCAGCAGGGGAGTTCCTTTCCCCCGGGTGCAGCCAGCAACGGCACCATTAGTTTTCTATGCCACTTTTCGCAGTGTTGGGAACTCCCATGGGGGTGGGGTGGGTGGAAAAGGGACGCCCCCCACTGCAAAGGGGGGCCAGCCAGGCCCCTAGAAAGACCCAAGCTGGGAAGCTGGAGGGGGGGCACTTTGCAGTGGTTTTCCTCCCCCCCCTCCCCCCCCGAGTTCCTAGTGCAGCAAAAAGCAGCACAGGGAACCCGTGGTCTTGGTGCTCACTGAAGCTTGGGAAAGGGAGCCCTCCCCATTATGAGGTCCCCCCTACCCCCAAGCTTGCTG
>NW_005842748.1:668304-671756 GCF_000455745.1 Alligator sinensis
GTGGGCGGGGGGGGGGGCAGGTCTAGGACTAGGCCAGGCTAGGTTTGCACTGCAAGGGCAGATCCCTTCAAAATGACATTTTGAGTTTTGAAGCAGCCAGCAGCCACGTGGTGGGAGACAGGGGAGAACAAAGGCTGCGCTCCCAGCGGCTCCAGGCTCAGCCAGGCGGGGAGTGCAGCCCTGGCTGTCCCTGCCTCCCGTGGCTCAGCTGTGGGAAGCTGTTCACAGTGCAGGGGAAGGGAACTGAGTCCTGGCTCAGTTCCCCTTCCCAGCGCTGCAGTCAGGCTGGAGAAGGGAACTAAGCTCAATCACTCAGTTTCCCTCCCCAGCCCTATGATTGGAATGGGAAGGTAACTCACCCAGTTGGGCTGAGTTCCCCACCCCAATGGTCACGCTGGGGTTGGGAACTCAGCCAAGCTGGGCTGAGTTCCTTTCCCCAGCCCTATGGTGGCGCTCAGTTCAGCCCCAGTTCCCTTCCCTGATCGATCCCAGTACTGGGAAGGGGAACTGAGTGATGGGGTTCAGTTCCCTTCCCTAACTCCCCGGTCCCAGGCTGCATCCCTCCTTTATCTGGAAGGCAGATGGGGGCCTGCAACCCCAGGAGGACTGGCATAGCCCCTGCAGCCCTCCTGGGGTTGGGCCCCAATCTGCCTGCCGGATGAGAGAGGCTGTTTCAAGCTTCCCCGTTATAGCCTATGGGTGAAACATTGAAACAGCCCTGGAACAGCATCACTGTTTTGATTAAATGAAATGGCACAGCAGTTTTGAATTGAAATGAAATTCAAAACAAAACACTGTTCCATCGACACCTCGAAACACAAGTAGAAATGGAATGGTGCCATTTTGCACAGCCCTAATAACTAAGCTCCTTTGTGCTTCATGTTTCATCAGTTTTAATTTTCACAGAATAGATAGGAATTTAGATATTAATTAATATGTTGCCAGGCAAAATGCTCTTTCAATAATAAGAGGAGGTGGGGAAGGAGAACCAAGCATTTAGTACTGTAAGGTTAGTACTACTGCTGCTACTCCTAAAAAAAGCTTTCAAGGTTTAAATTATTTTTTTTCATTCTTTTTTTTCATTACCTTTTTTTGATGCCATAATTGAGAGGTACCTTTATGTTTGTTTCTTTATTCTGACCACAACTAAGGAATCTTTTCCATGATTGTACACTTTTACAATTTGTACTCAGGCCTCCATATAGGTCCTCGTTTCCTACCATCACATTCTAAATTCAGACTACAGAAGATGATTGATACAACCAACATTTACTTATTCACATGACTTCTCCTTTTGTAAATGCCAATTGTCCTCTGTGATTCCCCTTAATGACTGTGATTAGCTATCAGCATCTGGATGAGGCTTTTTAACTATATGATTTTATTGTTTAAAATCAGGTGTCAACTGAAATGTCCAGGCAGAAAAGCAATGTCTCTTATTGCTGATTCTTTTAAAACATGTAAAGAAAATCATGATTGTAGCAAACCATGTTTTCTGGCATCAGTTTTACTGGTTCGCTAAGTATATGGCTCCTTGTGCAGTCACATAGATTGCATATAATTGCATTAACTACTGCAGTAAATGAAGGAAAGCAAATTATGTTAATTTTTTATTACAATAAACTTTGATAAGGAAATGACTAGTAAAGACAGTATTGATTAATGAGGGCAACAGCATATTCTCAAGCTCCTAGTTTTAGTTACAGTACAGAAAGACTTTAAGGCTAGGTTCAGGTATTACACTTGATGCACTTTAAATGCACATAAAGTGTTTACAGTCATAACAAAACAGACATTCATGGTATATAAAGTACTTTAAAAATGGCAGATTCCACTCAAAGTTAACCCAGGATGGATGTGTACTAACCTAAAGTGGTTTCTGTTACAGTGCCTTATCAAACATCCATACCAGAGCCCATTGAGGATTAACTTAGAGTGCGATCACTGCCATGCTAAGTGGCATTGTTCAGGACTGCATTCTAGCCTTGGGCAGAACTCATTTACTCCGCTCCAGTGCTGGGCTGCCCCCCCTACCCTGGCTGTCACTGACCTGAATCAGGTCAGTGATTCAGCCTCTGATCCTAGTACCACATGCAGCCTCTGATCCTAGTACCACATGCAGCCTGGCAGGGGGAAGAGTGGTGCAGGGAAGCGGGGTTTCTGTCCCTGCAACTGCCCCATCCCTATGGCACACTGCAGCCTGGTCAGGGAGAGGTGGTGGGGGAAGGAATCCAGGGTCTCTCTCTCTTCGACCAACCCAGGCTGGGATGTGGCATGCCACTGCTTGGCATGGGGGAGGGAAGGGGAGTTGTGGGGCAAAGGCTTTGGGGCCTGTGTCCCCACAGCAGCCCCAGCCAGCCCTGGCTTCACCCAGAGCCCTTCCCTTGCAGCAGACTTGGCTGGGCCATGCTACACTACAACTGTTGCAGTGCAACTGCCTAAGGGTTGGAGGTTGGGGGGGGAAGGGAGCCCATACCATGTGGACCTGGGTTACTCCCCTGAGTCCTCAGCCAGCAAATTGTGGGGGGATCCTTATGGTGGGTTGGGGGAGGCGGGGGCACTCCATGGTCATCCTTGCATCGCCATGTTCCAGGTGAATTAGGCCATCAGCAGAACTATCTTGGCTCAGGGATGCCATCCAGGGAATTCACTCAGTAAGGAAACCCTCTATTGCAGTCTTCATGATTTGTCCACCTTGGTATTACCCTGACCATGCTAGCCTCCTCTTTTCCATTAAGTTTTCTTCAATGGGTAATTCCTCTTACCACCATTCTGTTTAAGAACATGTTTAATATTTCTAAGGCATCTATGATTTGGTTTGATTTTTAATACTTTAAAGTATTTTGGCTGCTCTGCCCAAAGCTGCGTGCTTTCAAAATTAATCATGTTAGTAGAAAAAGATGCAGTGTTTTTATTGTGAGTTTCATGATATATCATGTTTTTCTTTATTCCTGGACTCACATGATTATGTGAGAATCTCTTTTAGCATTCTTTTTTTTAAATAGGAGTTCTTGCCTTTGTGATTGAGGAGTTTAGAAACATAACATGACATGAATTTCAAATATATTACTTTCAAATCTCATAATTTTAAGATAATCTTATGATTTTTATGGGTCTGACATGTTTTTGAATGTCTGGAGATGGCACTGTGGAAAATGGATCAAGCCAAACTGTAGTTAAATGTTCTGTTACTTGGCCACCCATCTAACTGGCTGCAGTTTCCTTGAGCTATGGAGTTAGGGCTATCAAAGGGATAAGTCAAAAGACTATCGCTTAGGAATGCTAATTAGCGCATCTGCAGCTAAGTGAATGCAGCCTTTTTGCTTCCAATTCAACCTATGTGGAGTGGGACAAAGTGCTTGAAGGTAACAGACAGAGGAAGTTTGCCATGTAGATAGGTCCCAAAAAAGTAGGATGTGATTTAAGTCGGGGGGGGGGGGGGAGGGGGGGAG
>NW_005842748.1:671787-708967 GCF_000455745.1 Alligator sinensis
GGGGCAGGGGAGTAAGGGATTTAAGTGATCCAAATTTATGGAAACTGGGTGGGTATTGTGTGTCGAGCCCCTTGGACTCTTTCACAAACCATACATGTAGGGCTTAAATAGCATCCTTATTTTATCATTTAAAAAAATATACTGGCTTTAATACATACATATAGTGCTAAATATCAGTTTTATTCAAATGGCTCCTTGTGCTCCTTTATGCCAACTTTCTATAAATATAAAGCAAGATATTCTCTTGCCTTGAAGAGGAAGGAGGAAGAGGTTTAAGAGCTTTAACCTTCCCCCTGTACTGCAGGACACAATACAAGGAGTGACAGATTCCATGAAACTGCGAGTCTTTCTCCCATGCACATGGTGGTGGTGAAAGGAATTTGGGAAGAGGGTAAGCTCTTCCACCTCTTACTTCAACAGTGAACCACCCAGTGAGGTGGGCCTGGTGGGGCAGGACAAGGAATCCTCTACTAGCAGTCATTGTGTCTGCTTGCATATGTCAACAAATGACTTTCAGGAACTTTCTATGGGCTATGTTGTGTAACAATAACAGTCTTTCCTGACTGCAAGGCAGGGAGCAATTTAGGACCCAGTCCAGTTCCTAGTCTGCTCTTGAAGAATGCTTGATCACTTCCCCTTGAGCAGGGTAGACTCCATGGGGAATTTAACATATGAAAGCAGAAAAATAAGCAATATAAATGCCATTTATTAGATTTTAATTTAGCAAATGTTATCTATTAAATATCTCTTTTCTGAATCTGGTAGATGAATAATGACCCATTAGTGATCTTGATATTTCTGATTCTACCTTTACATCAGTGATTCTCAGTTGGGGTGCGGTGGCACCCTGAGTGCCTTGAGATCCTTTCAAGGGTGATGCAGGGTACCACACAATGTTAGCATGGTTAGGTGAGCCCATATGATTCACAAGATAAACTTAGAGATTTCAAATAGGAATCCACAGTGCTAAATACATGCTGACCTATTGTGGTCTTTCTGAGTTCTGTGCAACAGGAAAATTGCTCTATTGTTCTGACATAGTCAGCAAATGAGTAAAACTTAAGTTGGCATTTTTAAGGGGTGCCTTGAATCTAACAAAGGGTTCCTTGAGTCTAAAAAAGTTGATATCCACTGCTTTGATCAGTCAGTTAATCTCCTGGGACATTGTAAAACTTGAAAGGACAGAGACTAGAACACTGCCACTCTTCATGGTCAAAAAAGTCCACTCCCTTCCCCATCTCTGCTCTCTAGCCTTGCATGAAACAGTTAGTCTTCCAGGATGAATTCTATTTATTGGACCTGAATCCAATTACATTTTCTGCTTTGTAAAAAGCTGCTAGGGATAAAGAGAAGAGATAAGATTAGATGAAACATGAAATGTAAGATACACAAGGTTCATATCACTCTGGTTTCCTATAACTCTATTAACATTGATTTCTCTTGGATTTCATTGACAAGCACTTTGTTACATTCTGAAGGTTAACTTTGTTTCTATTGACTTTGATGTTCTGGGGCTTTTTGCTTTGTAATAGAAATACTAACATTATGAGAGCTATGCTATTCTTCTGAATACCAAACTGACAGTCATCTTTTGGCTGGTAAATCTGTTGTAATCCAGATATATGTGCTGCTTCCTATTTCTCAAGTGAATCATGGATTATGTAATCATCGTTGTAATTGATTTCTGACGGATTCTAACACAGCAGAGACATATAAAGGTTGTAGTTATGTATACTACATTTGGCTCACATTTTGTTTTCTTGTTCTTTTAGCACATTATTCTAGGTAACTCACAATTATGTTTAAAAATAATCCCTATTAATATTAAAGAGCTATGTCCTTATTGTGGATAAATTGATAGTATCTGAAGGTGTTCTAGTGCTGCAATGAGAACATAAGAGACTTCCTTCTGTCTCCAAACTATTACTTATGTAAGTGATGGTCTTGACAGATAAGTGAGGCCACACTTAACAGTCTCTAGGAATGAAGAGGCAGGGAAAACATATGACTTACAGAAATAAGATTTGCAGTTTTTCTGCCTTTCCTTTGGTGTTTGAAACATATTGTATAAAGGATATTAGATAATGTCCCTTGTCATCTTTGAGATTGTAGGAAATAGAATGTGTGGTTGGGTATGCAACAGAGTTTTAACAGCCACACACTACCCAAAAGCCCGTTTGGTTGCTGGGAACCATCACAGAATATTGTGGGTGGTTTTTGAAGATCACTTACTGTATTTCAGTGGATATCCTGCTCCAAGGGAATGGGTTCTTGGAATAACAGATTCTCCAATATAAATTTCTCCAATTGAGAAGCTGGGTGGTAACAGCAGTTTTGAGAATTTGGGTGTGATATGTTCACTTGGGGTTTTTATGTGATAATGTACTCCTTTTTGCAGACAGTGGGCTTGTCTACATGTGCTGATTTAAGGTGCTTTAGCCATTTTTAAGGCACATTAAGGGTGCAGGTCTACACGTATGACATGTCTTAATGCACATTTGAAAATGCACCTTTAAAAATAGTGATCTTAGGCTAATCATGTTTAAATTTGATACCTGCATAAAGCAGGTGTCATATTTATGTGTGAATAATTAATGTACCTTAAGGTATGTGTAGACACCTTAAAGCATTTTAATGCTGTGTATAGTGACTGAGTGGGCTGGAACCAAGCCCATGGGCCCTGCACTGCTGCCGGGCTCCAAGAAAAAGCAGCAGGTGCTGGTTTCCAAGGCGCAGATGTTGGAGCTGGAGTGATGGTTCTAGCACCAGCAGTACCTGTTGATGTGCCAATTGATGACTGCATGCAAGGGCACAACCGCCCTCCCCCCCCCCAAACAAACAAACAAAACCAACCCAAGCCCCAATATGCACGTGAGCAGGCCAGGAAGGAGCAGCATGTGGCAGCTTCATGTGCTCCCTGCATTGTGCAGTGAGCCAAGGAACCCTGCCATGCCAGCAGAGGCAGGGGCAGTCAGGCATTGTGCCCCCACACTGCTGGTGGAACTGCTGCTCCAGGTCCAGTGTGTGCACCTTGGAGAACAGCACCCACCACTTCTTCTTGGCGGTGCCTGGTGGCAGCACAGGGCACTGCGGGCTCAGCTCCGGCCTGCTCTTAACTGAAGCTGGGGAAGCAGAAATATGGGGAGGGGATTAGAGCTGGGACCAGGGCCAAGGCTGGGCTGATCGCATCTGCAGGGAATGGAGGTTCCCACCGCCTCAGCTGGCTTTGGGCTGAACCACCAAGCTACGCTGCTGCAGGCTTCAGGGGGCTGTCCAGGGTGCTGCTCAGGGCAGGCTGCAAACGCATTTGTCCACGGAGCCTTAAGGCATGCATGTGTAGATGTTTGCCTAAATTGCCTTAGGCTAAAGCGCAATTAAGTTTAGGCTTACATAAATTCACATGTAGACACGCCCAGTGTTACTGGACTGAGGTTTTGTGGAATAAGTTTCATGGAATATTAGGGAGGGCTCCAATCTTACAAACACTTATGCATATGCTTAACTTTATTGACATGAGTAGTTCTATTGATTTCAACTTAAGATGATTAAGTCAAGCCAAGGCATACAAGTTTGTGGATCAGGACCTAACTGAACCAATATTTGTGAAAACTGAACTGTGGAGAAAATCCTGGACAGTAAACTGAAGCTCACTGGTTGCATCCAGATTTTCCTTTTCTCACTATCATAATGAAAATAGGTGGTGTTTATATTATTTCCAACCTGGTGACAAGTTCTGGTTGGCCAACTCCTGAAATCCTGAAATGGTTAGCCAACTTCTTAAATCTCACACATTACTCAGCCAAATTTTTTTTTACTTCAGAATTTGTCTCATTATTTTTTCTATAGGGTTCCCTTATCACACTGGAGTTTATTGTTCCTGGGCTCTATGTTTATATGTGTTTATATATTGAGCTGGTTTGAAGCAGCCCTGGTTGGTAGGAAGTCTGAGGGTTTCAGCCTGCCAGCCCGGGGCTGATTTGACTTGGCTCAGTGTGCTGTAGAGAGGTTGGCTGGGGCATGAGGGAGCTTCAGTGCGGGGCTAGCAGGGAGGCAGCCCTGCACTGAAGCACCCTTGTGCCCCAGCCAGACCCTACAACATCTATATGTGCATGGCTGTGGAGTAAAAAACTTTGCAGCAGGACAGTACTTGTAAATACTTGTAAATACCAGACTTAATTAGTTTACTCCATTCTAATAGCACTGCACATGTAGATGCAAGACATTTACTGTGGAGCTTATTATTCCACTCGGTAGTAACTTCCCATGTAGACACACCCAAATTGTACTTCTGTGGCTCTAGAGATGGGGCAGGGAATTTGGGGCTTCTCTGAATTTCCATAGCTAGATCTGTCTCTAGGGCAAAAAAAGCATCTTTAAATACAAAAGCAAGCAAAATGAGAATAAGAATAGGAAACTAGTAAAACTGATAATTTGATTTACAAAACATAGGTCATTGAAATGATTATTGTCTCTCTAGGAAAATAATTCTAACAAAAAAGGGTCACTGCATAATACAATCCATCTCAGAAAGAAAAAAGTAAATGGTACACACCTAATCCCATCTCATGGCAATTCAGAGCTTGTGATCTAATTTTATTTATTAATGTTTTCATAATCTTGTCACCTCTTTTGGCTTTTATACAAGAGATCAATAAAGTTATCTAGGTTTCAGCAGAAGTAATTGCAATGATTTTTCTGTCCCTAGAGAGATCTGTTAAAAACTTATTTTAAATTATTTTAAAATGACGTTAAGTATTAATGTCAAATGTTTGTCATAAGTAACCATAGCATGGTGGTGAAATTTCTCCAAAGCACTGGAAATGATTGTAGTTGCCATTAAAGACCAAATTTTAACCTTCAGTCTCCAGTTATGCCTGTGCAAAATTGGATCTATGCACATCTGTGCTCACAAAGTGCAAGCCCAGATTCTTCATTGCATTGGGCTTCTTTGTGCTGTGACATTAGTGTACATCAGTTTTAAACCAGCGTAATATTTGAGCCCTGAAAACCCACTTGGAGCCATGTACAACTAGATTTCAGACTACTTAAAGGATTCACAATGATTTGTCTTTTTTGCATTTGCAATGAGCAGGAACAAATGTGTGCATATGCAGTTTTCAGTATGCACCATTTGAGGTAAGCAGCAACCTGACTGCAAATTTATCCTCAATTTGCAAAATACTTTGTGATTGTTTCCAAGTGTATTCTTACCAAAATGACTTGCTTTATATGCTGTTTGGGTGATTTGTACTGAAAGTGTATAAGTAGGATTCCCCTACTCATGCTCATTTTCTGCTGTCCAGAAGATGTGAAGTTACTATCCTATATTAATTTTCCGTTGCATAGTTTTGATCAGTGAAGCTAAGAAGAAAAATCTGTTCATAGTATCTTGGTTGTTATGATCACTCTGAAATAGGTTATAGGTTTTATTTTGTTGAGTTAATACAACCACTTTGTTAAAATGAAATTTTAATGGTGGTTTTTCTCTTCCCTGGAAAAATAAATTCCTCTCATGGTGGATCAGGGTTGTTTGAAAACAGAAAAGCATGTGTTGCCTATGCTTTGCATCAAAGTTGCTATTATTAAAAAGCAATTGAGAGCTGAAATATTACAACTGTTGCACCTGATCAGAACCCCTAGATGTGTGCATGGTGAAAAACCACATATTAATCTCCCTCCTGCATGGAAGAAGGACTTTGATGCCTAAACAGCATGGTCTTCAAATTGAACCTGTAAAGGCTTCAACATTGTGCATACTAGAAAGAAATGGAAAAGAAACCTATGGTGCTGTGGGATGATAATGGCTGGGGGGAGTTTTAAAAGGACCTACACTAGGTTTATGCATCTTCTTCCCAGCACTGCAGTACTGAAGCAATACAGATGGTACTGAAACAGTCTGTATTACCTCTCTGCATTCTTCTTCCTTCCCAGAAGCCAGCACAACACAGACAGCCCCTAATGTACTAACATAACTCAAATTGTTTTAAGTTCTGGAATTTTAGCCCTGCATCAGTGCTTTTCAACCTATTTTGGTCCACAGGATAGGAAAATTATATAGTCCTGAACTCCATCATGTCACACACTCTCTTGGGATTATCAAATATTGTGGGATTTGGAAGATGGGACTGATTCTATGCGTTGGATGCCTTGTGCTGGTAGGCTGATGATTTTGGAGCTTCTTCCTGCCTGTAAAGCACTTCATTTAGGGAACTGGTACTACATGATGTATATGGGATGGGAGGACAGAAAAAAATAGTTGAGCTGTATACTGGATGGGAAGAAGCAGAAGATCAGATGAAGCAGCAGTAGGAGAAGGATGTGAACATTCATCTCCTGCTGGCTTCCTTTCATGCATAAGAGGCCCAGCATGTTTGCAGCTCTGACCTGAAGAGTGTAAACTCATTAGTGCCCAACTGCAACTCAACTCTGAGTTGCATCCCACAAAATAAACACAGCTAAATTAGCAGAATAGCTTCCATTAAGGTTTTGAACTGCTGCAGTTGTATGCTGTCTAGGAAACCAGCTAGGCCCCACAGTTTCCTAGGAGCAAAGCTGATGGACCTTATTCTCAACAGCTCTGTATGTTGAGTAGCTATTTGACACTTACGCAAAGTGAGAGCAAAAGAGATGTAAATTGGTGCTATTTGTGAACTGGTGAATGGCAGTGCTTTGCATTCACTTTGCTCCAGTGTTAATAACAAAGAAAACTTCAAGGCAGTAAGAAAATCTGTCTGATAGAATCTACCTCCAATGAAAGGAGTATTGGAAAATGGTGGTGGAGGAAAAGCAGTAGTTCCTTGATGTCCCATCAATAGGGAAAACCTCCAGGGTGGAGCTGTATTTGGAAAGAACATGAATAAGCACCACAGCCCAAAGCATATGCTCCTTTTTGATGGGCCTGATATGGGACAGCCAGCTTGCATATGCCAGTATGATCTGTTAGACTTAAGTTCTTCTTCATGCTGAACCAGGTACAGGGGAGGGAAATAAGACCCCTGCAAATCTCAGTCAGTCATACTGTATTAGGCTCATTATGTCAAAGAGCTTCCAATCTAAGTGAAAAAGGACATTCAAAACATGGGAGGATAACCAGACACATGAAGTGACTTGCCAAGGTCATGAAGTGAGACAGTAGCAAAGATGGATATGCAACTGAGGTTTTCCATCTTCCAGTCTATTCCTGCTCCACTAGATCACACTGAAGTTTTTACAGTACTGTAAAATGGTATAGTTTTTGGATGGCAAAATCCCTTACATAATGATGCTAATAAAAATTCAAGTAAAGGTAAAATATAGTTGTAATTGTCTTTCTAATGAACCCATTCTGATTAAAACAATGTCACCATCTGGCATTAAACATTGCTTTGGTTTCTGGGAACTGGAAGATTTTATATTGGGTATTGATGGTGTAAGATAGGTCAGACAACTGATTGCCTCAAACTTGACTCAGAATTTCTTTTGCTCTTCAGATCTATAACTTCATCTTGGCCTTGTATTTGGGAATTGTTATATTTTGTTCATTTAATTTTTGAAACTTCAGGGTTTTGTATTGGCTTTCATGTGTTATCACTCTGGCACCTTAATGTAACCTTGATTGACTATCCCTGATGTTGCATCACTTGATATTGCATCACTTGATATTGCATCACTTCAGGTGATTGCATCACTTGCATCTTGAAATAATGTAATATTTCATGTTGATAGTGCAGTGCTTTGACTAGACAATAGTGATATCATTCTGATGGAATGGTAGTTTGCAATTATAATCTGGATTCTAAAGACTTGTGCTATCTTTTGTTTCACTGCTTCTTCTAGACTTAATAGTAACTTTTAACTTGTCTTGCTAATATTTCCTTTCATTTTGGTACCATTACCAACATTTATATTAAAATTACTATTGAATCACCATACTAGCTGTTTGGAATTTTTTAGTAGAGTATATTGGTAGCATTACAATGGGTGTGAAATATAACCATCTTTCTATTGTTAATTTGCACAGCACTTATATCAGTTGCCATTGAGGTGGTATTGTAGTACAGATAATGAATAACAAATAATAATATCATTCTTGCTAAATTGCTGTTTTTAACCTGTAGAGCCAGATATTCTACTTGTATGGCTCTACAGCATGGCTCAAATAGCTTCATTTGATCGAGATATGTCAATTTACACTAGTTAAGAGTCTAACCATAAATATTCTTGTCAGGATCAGAAACAAAGTCCATATAATTATTTTAGTTGATGAATAACTCTATTACTTATAACTATAATGGATGGGATAATTACATTTCTTCCTAGCTTATCTGTTTCTTATAACTAGAAGTGATGTTGAAATGATTTCTTAACTATTTTTCTTTATAATTAGAATAGGTGTTTTAAACAAACACATCACATCTCCCACTTTGCAAGCACATTGGGCTTTTATGCTGGTTTACATGTGCATTTATGCTGGTTTAAATTTACTGCGCAGTAAGCAGGACTAGGCAGGTGTCTACATGTGCAGGCATTAAAAGGCATTAACGCTGTGTGGGGGCTGATTGGAACTAAAATTAATCCCAAGTCAGTCCCCACACACAGTGTCAATGTGCTTACTGCACAGCAACATGTCTAAATGTGAGTTACTGTACAGTAACTAATCGGGTGTAAATTTCATACCTGCATGGTACAGGTATCAAATTTACACTCAAGTTGGCGTAATTCGCTATATTTACTGTGCAGTGCAGGTATGCACGTGCAGATATGTGCCCGTACTGCACAACAGTTTTGATTACTGCACAGTAAATGCACGAGTAGATGCACCCATTGTAAAATATCCTATATTTTAAAGTATTCTAGATAGCTTTACAATGATTTCAAAACTGTGCTTTGAAGCTCTCCGTGCAAATTGCATCATGAAAATAGGAGCGCCGAATGACCTGCTAAATACAGTTAGAAGGTATATTTCTTCATATATTTTAGACAAACATAACACAGAGTGCAATTGGATGATATAACTTCCAATAATATGTGTAATTAATGAAATTATAAATTGCAGCAGGACAGGCTCTTGATTTTTATTTTTCAGTAATCAGAGGTCTTCACTTCCTAAGTTATTTCAGTATGTGCCAAACCTATTGCTATTATTCACACATAATAATTACCTTGAGAATCCATTTTAGAGAGTACACTGTGGTAAGAGCTATAAAAGCGGATTAACCTAGATACATCAGCTAAAATTTTTTTATATTTTACTGGATCATAAAAAAGTGTAGGTTCCAGTGAAGGTTTTAGTTATTTTTCAGAAAATTATTTGCATATTATGGAACAATATTGGCTAGTATAATTTTGAATATAATGCATGAAACATACTTTATCACGAAGCTAAATATGTGTTATTAATACCTTTTTGTACAACACAATTGCTACCCTTGGATTGGAAGTAACTGCAGATTGGAAACAACACAATAGGGTGAGATCTAAAAAAATCTCATTTCTTTTTGGATTTGGAATAGAACTTGGATTTTGTAGTCCATTTTAAACAAAAAATGTTTCATCAGTTTGGGAGGAAAGGGTTTATCTGGACTTTGTACTCCTTTGCATGTATCATAAGGAAGCAGCATATCTAAGCAATAAAGGTTCCTAGGTGCTACTCAAATGAAAATAATGAAGTAATAATATGTATTATAATTATGCTAATTAATACATGCATTTTATTGTGTATGCTAGCACAAAACAAATTGCACATCACAGCAGATTGTAGAGCTTGTAAAAGCTATAATCTTGTCATTATTTTGGCCTGGGCTACATACAATGTTTTGTACTGGCATGCAACTATTGGTTGGGAGTGTGATTTATTTGCTTATTTTGACCCAACAGTGATACTGATGAAAATCCTATTGACGTACACCAACATACTGGTAGAAAGGTATCATATATTTTTCTTCTTTTTTTATGAATAACTGTACTGGTATATATACATTTTTTACCACTTTAACTCTTCCCACTGTTATAGGAAAAGGCTTTCTTGCCTGAATGTTACCAGTACAGTTAAAACAGTACACCTTTTGTGCATGGACAAGTTTAGGTCTTGATTCAGTAAAGTTCTCCTGATTTAGGAAAACATTCAAGTCAGTGGTTCTCAACATTTTTGGACTCGAAGTACCCTTCCATAACTTTTGTGGATTGAGTGGCATGCAATTTCAAAAACTAATTTATATATTACACTGCTTACCTCCTTGCAGAGGAGCTAAGCAGTTTGGGTGGGGGTATATTTTGGGTAGGGTCAAGCCTGATACTTCATTCATTGACTTAGCTTGTCTGTTTATCTCCTCATACTTCACTTATGTCCTCACACCTCATGGCACCCTTCAAAGGATCTTGTGGCACCCCATGGCACCCCCAGCCTGAGCTGAGAATCACTGATGTATGTATATATTTTAGCTGTGGAGGAAACTTCTTTTGTTACAAAAGTCTCTTGATATTCTGCTTAATTTTGAAAGCAGTACACAAAGTATGTGAAATTTAAATGTTCTTGAGGTCAGCTCCAGGTGTACAAAACAGATTCTTACAAAAGGAGTCTCTGGGGGCAAAAAGCAAAGGGCAAACCTGTCAGGGAAGAGATCTTAATTTCTGCCTCATTTTTCAAATTTGCAAATTGGCTAGCAAGCAGTAATTTCAATGTATAACAGGTTCACAGTGGGGATGTATTTACAGAAGATTTAAGAATGTCAGATCATTTTGAACACAACCACTCAGACTTTGTTTTCAAACATGACACCTCAGAGAGGGTATCAAGTCAAAGAATGAAATCTTGGCTATGTTAAAGTAAATTGAAAAAATCCCTTTGGCTTTAATGAAGCCAAGATTTCAGCCAAGGTACTAGCCTATGGATAAGAGACATTTTTTTTTGTTAGTTCTGTCTAGTCCTAAAATGCTAAAACTGGGATTGAAGTCAGAAAATACTTATCTAAGAGTGTGATGAATTCATTGTGTGGTCATATACATTCTTAACTAGTAATGCTTAAAAAGAAGCATCTACAGATCAGAATGGAAACTTATACTCAGGTAACAGCACATTTCCAAAAAGGTCTGGAGAGTAAATTCAGTTTATAAAAGTTATCATCCATCAGGGAACATCTTAAAACCAACGTACACCAACATACAGGAATATGACTGTACTATCTGCTAAAATGAAGCTAGGATCAAGAAATAACATTGGCACTTTTACTTTAAGGAGACAGGTATTGGTCTTGTTGGTAGAAATTGAGTGAAGCTTATGTTATCTAGTATAGAAAATGTTCTTTGCTCTGTTGAGGAGTTTCCTCACAAATAAGGAAGCTGTTTGATGTTAAGAACAAAGGCTAAGCTGTATTTTTCAAAAGAAGACATTTCTGTCTAGTTCATAGAAAATTAGGGTTGGAAGGGACCTCAGGAGGTCATCTAGTCCAGAGGTTCCCAAGGATTGGCTGCCAGGTCATGGCATGAGACCCCGCTCAGACCCCCATCTGTCTGCCCGGGTGAATAGCTTCAAGGGCATGGGGGGTTAAAGTTGGGGGGTGGGGCAGCCTCGGGAGGGAGGCAGCCAGCTCCATGTGACCTGTCTCACTCCTGTGCCGGTCCACAGGAAAAAAAAAGCTTGGGAACCACTGATTTAGTCCAACCCCCTGCTAAAAGCGGGACCATCCCCAACTAGATCGTTCCAGCCAGGGCTATATTGAGCTAGGTCTTAAAAACCTCTAAGGATGAAGATCCCATCATCTCTCTAGGTAACCTGCTCCAGTGCCTCACCACCCTCCTAGTGAGAGAGTTTTTCCTAATATCCAACCTAAACCTCCCTTGCTGCAACTTGAGACCATTGCTCCTTGTTCTGTCATCTGTCACCACTGAGAACAGTCTAGCTCCATCCCCTTTGGAACTCACCTCCAGTTAGTTAAAGGCTGCTATTAAATCCCCACTCAATCTTCTCTTCTGCAGACTAAATAAATCCAGTTCCCATCCAGATTTGTGGATGACACCAAGCTGGGAGGCGCACTAGATATGTCGGAGGGTAGGGTTTAGGTCACTGTGAATCCTACCAAATTGGAGGATTGGGCCAAAAGGAATCTCATGAGGTTCAATAAAGATGAGTGCCCCAGTCACTCAGAAGTCGTGTGTCCCAGCCCCCAAACCATTTTTGTTGCCCTCTGCTGGACTGTCTCCAACTTGTCCACATCCTTTCTATAGTGAAGGGCCCAAAACTGGACATAGTACTCCAGATGTGGCCTTACCAGTGCAGAATAGAGCAGAATAATTACTTCCTTTGATCTGCTGACAGTGCTCCTACCAATGTAGCCCAGTATGCTGTTAGCCTTCTTGACAACAAGGGCACACTGCTGACTCGTATCCATCTTATTGTCTACTGTAAACCCTAGGTCCTTTTCTGCAGAGCTACTGCTTAGCTAGTCAGTCCCCAGGCTGTAGTGGTGTATGGGATCTGTCTTCTGTCCTAAGTGCAGGATTTTGCCCTCATCTTTATTGAACCTCATGAGATTCCTTTTGGCCCAATCCTCCAATTTGTCTAGGTCACTCTGAGTCCTAGCCCTACCCTCCGGCATATCTACTATACTTCTCAGCTTGGTGTCATCCGAAAATTTGCTCAGGGTGCAATCTATCCCATCTTCCAGATCGTTAATGAACTATTGAACAAAACTGGTGCCAGAACTGACCCCTGGGGCACTCCACTTGATATCGGCTGCCAACTAGACATTAAACCATTGGTTACTACCTGTTGAGCCTGACAATCCAGCCAGCTTTCTCTCCACGTTACAGTTCATTCATCCAAACCATACTTCCTCAGCTTGCTTGCAAGAATGCTGTAGGAGATGGTATCAAAAGCCTTGCTAAAGTCAAAGTATATTATGCTTTCCCCGCATCCACAGAGCCAGTCATCCCATCATAGAAGGCAATCTGGTTGGTCAGGCATGACTTGGCCTTGGTGAATCTATTCTGACTATTCCTAATTACCTTCTTGTACTCCAAGTGCTTAGAAATGGATTATTTGAGGACTTATTCCCTGATTTTTCCAGGGACTGAGGTGAGGCTGACTAGTCTGTAGTTCCCTGGATCCTACTTCTTCCCTTTCTTAAAGACGGGCACTATATTTTCCCTTTTCCAGTTGTCTGGGAGCTCTCCTGATTGCCTTGAATGTTCAAAGATAATGAAAAGTGGCTCTGCAATCACATCAGCCAACTCCCACAACACCCTTGGGTGCCTCCCATCCAGCCCCATGGACTTGTACACATTCAGCTTTTCTAAATAGTCCCTAACCTGTTCTTGACCACTGAGGGCTGCTTACCTTCTCTCTAAGATGTGCTGCCCAGTGTAGTAGTCTGGGGGCTGACCTTGCCTGTGAAGACAGAGGTAAAAAAGGCATTGAGTACTTCAGCCTTTTCCTCCTCATCTGTCACTAGGTTGCCTCCCTTTTCAGTAAGGGACCTACACTTTATCTGACTTTCCTCTTGTTGCTAACATACTTGTAGTTAGATCAGTCCCTTAGCTTTGAAAGATGCTGTGAAAGAGCAACATAAAAAGAGCTGGAAAAGGAAGTAATAATTTCCCAGGTTTTTCAACAAGCAGTGGACTGTAACTCTTCAGGGTGTCCTGACTAATCAGGTATGAATTTGTCAGGATTATAAAGTGAAAATTCATCTCTTCATAGATTTATATCAATGGCATGTTTCCAGAATTAAATAATTTGGTATGTTAACAATTTTCTGCTCAGTGCTAAGGGGAGTAGGTTGCAAGGGAGTAGTTTCCATATAGTAGAGCAAAAGACTGAATAGATGGTCTGGTCCTACCTAGTACTATACAGTGCACCAAAGAGTAGTCACAGTACACAGAAATTGGGGCATTATCAGTGAACCTGCAGGCATTTTGGTACCTCCATTAATTCTGTCTGTTGTATAAAAAAACTTATTGCCAGATTGAAAACCAAATCAGTGACAAAAACAGCTAAGAACTGAGGACTTTTGAGTGCTTTACTCCCTTGTCATCTCTTATAATCGATTAATGAGAGACTTTTTTGGAACATTATAATGCAGACTTACTTTTGAGATTGCCTAAACATGTCCAAGCACCTGAGTGTCATTGCTTGTGAAATGACATATGCTCCATGAAGAAAAGGAGAAGATAGGCGAAAATATTTACAAAGGATGTTGTAATAGGGCCATTTTTATTTCCACTACAAGGGAAAAGGGCAGGTCCTTTGAGGAGAACAAGACAGGCTGGAGGCCTAAGAGAAATATGCTCCTAAGGGAAATATAAGGAAGGGACCCAACAATGAGGGGGTAGAAAGGCTCTGACCTGGGAGACGGGTAGAGTTCCTGCTGGAGGAAGACAGACCCAGGAGCACTGACTGTTGGTAAGCCTATGGGAAAAACTGAGTGAAGCTTAACAGGCCAAAAGGAAAGCCAGTTTGGTTCAGGGCCTATCCAGAAGGATTAAGAAGCATAAAGAGGAGGGGATTGGACTAGAGAAAGAGAACTAGAGGACTTAGTAGGCAGGAATAAATCCAACACACAGACAACAAGAGTGAAGGAACACTAGGCAGAAAGGCCAAACAAAGGAAGTGGCATACTGGGAGATGCAGTAAAACCTCAGACTCTGTTGACTAGACTTTCTCTTCAGGGACCTGCCCACTGAATACGCAGGGGCATAGGTTAGGGTTGAGAGGTACAGGAAGCATGGATGGTATCATACCCAGAGCAGGGAGCCACATAAGTGGCTACAGATGTAAAGAGAATCATTGTAAAAGTTCTGAGAGTTGGCTAATAATGTATTTACTAAAAGTGAACTAGGAGTGAATAAAGGCTCATGTGGATCAGATTATTACAAGTCAGCTGGCAGATTCTTTATTGTCCGCATAGTCTAAAATGACAACTGGTTTTAGAAATGTTGCAAAGACAGGGTCTGATCTTCAGCTGGTATACATCATCTTGTTACTGGAAAAAAACCTTGAGTTTCTACTGGAAGCAGAGCATGCAGCTATTGGAGTGAATATATTAGCCAGAACTTGGCACATTTGGAAACAGAAACCAACCTGAAAATAAACCCAAACAAAAATTTAGATAGTTTTATTTGATTGTTGAACATCTTTTATTTTATATTTTAATTTGTTTAGTAAAGCTTCCAGTTTCAGAGTACTGGGAATCAGATAATGTTGAGTCCTGCCATAAGATGGGTCAAGACCCTTAACACATGGCAGCCGAATGGCTTGGGAAATAGAGGCGTGTCACATTTCACCTCTCCTGTGGGTCACACCTCATGACCTGAAGGGAAAACCCTAGATCTGGATCAAACGGAGCCACCTAAATCCTTCATTACTGAGGACAACCTGGCAAAAAAATGTAGGGAAGGGTTTGAAGGCTTTCAGATTTTCTTCAATACCACTGCTTTTCCAGAACAGGGTTAAATATTCAGATTCTATTACAGTGGACAGGGAATACAGTGTAGTTATGGTACAGTAATTCAGTTTTGGTTGCGTTCGATAGAGATGTGAGCCAAAAAGAGCAAGCCCATCTATCAGAGACAGATCCATGCTCTGTAGCATTCTTACAACATGAAGTACAGGCAGTCCTTGACCTGCAATGTTTTGAGTTACAACATTTTGCATTTACAATGTTTATAAATTGACACCGTTTCAACTTTCTGACATCAGTTTTGACTTTACAACGCTTGATCTGATGCCATGCCACGCCACGCCAGTGAACAAGTCTGCTGTGCTGCCACATCTGTCCAAACTTCCTTGGACACGTTCTTTAAGAAAGCAGACAAGACTCCAGAAAAACCTGCAGCCAAGACTCCTGAGAAGACTCCAGCCAAGAACCCTTCAGAAACTTCAACCAAGAGCCCTTCAAAAAGTCCAGCCAAATCACCTCAAAGAAATCTTTCCAAATCAATATGATTGCTATTTACAATATAAATACATTCATGTAGCTATATTACTCATTTATAATTGATTGAGTACAAAATTCTCTGTTATTTCTAGTGAAAATAAGGTATCAGGCCTTGGTTCAGGAACGAATCCTCCATTTATAACATTGTTTCCTATGGGAAAATTGGTTCTGAGTTACAATGTTTCAACTTAAGATGTGGTTTTCAGGAACCAATTGTGTTGTAAGTCTGAGGACTGCCTGTATCTCCATTCCTATTGAAATGAACTATACTAGGTCTCAGGTTATCTGCTTTGATGCTGAGTTATGTTAGATGTCATTACTAATTCAGTTTTTAATGGATGAAATTCTGATCCTATTTAAGTCCACTACAGAATTCCTTGTGATTATCCTGGGTTCAGGTTTTCATTCCATATTTAATCAATACTTATTTGCATTGCTTTCTATTGTATTTTCTAATGTGATATCTAGGACCATTCTGAATGGTAGTGTCATCACATCATTTCAGATTTATCAACTGGATTTAAAACTAAAGTAATTGTATAGTTATCATTAATAATTACCTGATTTATGTTTCTACTAATTAGTTCTCCCAGCTCCCTATAACTGGACTGAAGTATTTAATTGTCTTCCTTAGGAAAATAATGGTAGCATTTAATAATATAGTTCCAGAATGTATCACAGATAAACATTGTAATAAGAAAAAGAATATAAACATTATTGTATTCTTTAACAAGAAGATATGGAAATTTCAGGGGAACAAAAATGTATCCCCCATCATGTCAAGCTCTTGTGTGGATCTTTTTTTGCTGGTGGAGCAAACAAATTGGTATATTACTCAGAATTGACTAAATTCACCTGAAGAAAAGTAACTACTGTTGAAATGGCTTCAGTTGTACCTTTACTATAATAAAACTAGAACAAAGGAAACTGGTTGGAGGTAGCCTTCTTCAGTATTAGTAGCTTTGATGTGATTTGCATAATATAACTGCAATGACTTTGTGCACATGTAAAATAAATGCATAAAGGCAAGAGTTGCAACAATTCAGGTATACTGTTTAGACATGGTGCCTATTCTTGATCTAAGCTTTTGTGTGTGCATGGTCTTGCCTCTGCCCCACCCTGCCACCTCTTGCTCTCAATTCCCTTCTTCAAAGCATCTGTCATAGCTTTTAGTTCCTCCCCCTGTTTCCCAATTTTACATTGGGGAAAAAGTTTTAATTTAAATTTTAAAATGAAACTATTCAGATGGCTTTGTCAGGGAGAATTCTACCCTGCTTTAGTCATCTTTGCAACACAGCATATAATGCATATTTAAAATATATTTGCAAATGATTTATTGCTTCCTGTAGGTGGATAGACTTGCAGGACAATGTGTGCTGGTACAAACCCAGGATCAGCAAACTTATCAATAGCTAGCATGACAGTAGCTTCTTTTTGCATATTTCAGCTAGTGGCCTTATTCAACACTGGGTTTCAGCTTGTATCTCACATTTTCCAGCACTGCATAAAAATATCATGAATTGCTAATGACTGACCTTCCAGTCATGATTAAAAGGTCTCATGTTAAGAATAATTCTTCATTACTACATCTTTGCCATTTTCAAAATACCAAAGCTGAGCCAATTTTGTAGACCTGCTACAGAGTCCTTGATACAAAGCTAAGTGAATGGAACCAGACCTCAGCTCATATAAATCAATATTGTTCCCTTACCGTAGGTTTATGTCACCTGAAATGATGGTCCAAGCATTAATTAATGTTATTAATATACTTTAAATATTATCATTAATAATAATTAATAACCCTATTTATATTTTTCAAAGACTGCCAATATATATTTTTTCTGACATCACATCAGAAAATATGGATTTCTGTAGGCTCCTCAGCATTTTTGTGTGATTGAACTCTATTGCTTCTACCCTTGCTAAATTATAATAATTCAAGCTGGAATTTTCCATGTTGGCTGTCTGCTTCAAGATAATTCTTTTTTTTTGTTGTTGTTGAGAGCATAAACATGCTTCAGAGCTTTCTGAGAAGAAAACTTAGGGAAAATATGATGTTTTGCCCATGCTACAATTTTTTTTTCAGTTGTTTAACTGAGAAGCTAGCATCATCAAACCCTAGCTTGAAATTTGGCAAGGATGTAGGTAGCCTTTTATCAGGGACATGCCTTTTGCAGTTATTGTGAAAATCTACCCAAATTTAGTTAAGTGATAAGCTCGAAAGTCACACATGTTTAGGAGAGACATATCAGAATTAGGCGGCTAAAGTCTATGAAGATTCGGTCTACAATATGCATGCTACACTGCAGGATTGGGTGGGGATAGAGATGACTTTTCCTGCACTACTTCTCCTTGCAGCTGTGGTGCAAATATAGTAACTGAGAGCCAGAGACTTTCAGAATGGCGTATGCCACTACAAACTGAGCATAAGCAAACTATCATTAGCCAGCATGGCAACAGCCTCCTTCTGTGCCCTCTCTTCTTCCTACTATGGCACCTAGCTAGCTTTGAGAAGGCTTTGGAACCTTCCTGCCTGAAATGTAGAGGGGCAAGAGCTGACTCTAAGGTTGTAAATAAAGCAGATTGAGACAAAAGCATGTAAGCATAGATTGGAACTGAAATCTGGTAAGGGGGAAAGATGGGATGCAGTAAGAGAAACCAGGTCATGGGAAAGACTGACAGCCAACTGAGGAGTGGAAGATTCAATCAGAACAATAACAAATTGGAGACAGAGACTGACTGACCAACTAGATGGAGACAGGGAAACCTGGTTAATGAAACCACAGAGGCAGACTGTGACTAAAAGGGGATAGAAGGGGAAAACTGGCAGATGGATAGGGAGCATGGGCCTGGCTATGGAAGGAGGCTACTAGGACTGAGATAATTGGGGGATAGGGAATGGAGGACTGGAATAGGCTGATAAGAAGAAGAGGTCACATTAGGGAATCACTCCTGTCATTAGGTCACTCTCCCTTCTAGACCTGAATGCAATTATTTTTCAATTTGCTTTCCCAAAAACCTGGGAATTATATACATAAACTAGATGAAACACCATCTCATGTAACATTATATAAATCTGAATTGTAGAATTATGGTAATTGTTTTGTGTAGTGTCTTATCTTGGGAATGGGACTGGGCATTCTATTTTTACTGTGCTATTCAAAATTTATATATATCGTGGCAGTATTTGCATCCTCTGTGCTGGAGAGGTTTGGGACTCTGAGCAATGTCATGCTAGTTAAAGTTGTTTTGTGTACCCTTGTTGCACTCTTGACCAGATATGTAGGTTAAAGAGTTTTTCCAGCATTTACAGTATCTCCTTTATGCTTGAAATTAGAATATTTGCTTTTGAGACTTCCCACCACTAGAGGGTGAAATTTTCTACATTTTCAATATAGAGCAGTACACATTAATGTTCATCAAGCTCATTGCCTTGTCTCACTGAAATCTGACTAATGAATAAACATAATTTACCTTCACTAGGGAATAATTTAAAACTAATTAAATTCAGATTTATATTCAAATAAGCATCTCTTACTGCTAATGTTCCTCAAGAAAATAATTAAAATTTATACTTATCGAACAGTCATTTTAGTAGTACCTTGATTTTCAGGACAGCCATTTGCTTGAGAATGTATAGGCCTTCAATTAAATAGTGAAGAATCTTTTTTTAAATGATGAGTGTGGGTGGCAATTGCCTACTACCTATCTTTAAAAAAAGCACAGTAAGATGCTTGCTGCAAACTGTCAAGACCAATCTTGATGGCATTAAAAATCTCTGTAAAATTCTGTAAGCACAGGAAAAAGGGATCTCTTAGTTTAAAAATACTCTTTTGTGTTAAGACTAGTCAGTAGAATATTTGGAATTGCATACAGAGTCTTCTGTACAGCAATTTAATACTAGACTTTCATGTGAAAGAGAGACTGTATTTTCTAGTGACTATGAAAATGAGTGCTGAATGCCAACAAACTGCTTTTTCTGTTTGCATGAACTCTTGGGGGAACAAATGCTTACAAAATAGCTACATGTCATTTTTTAATGAGGACTAATAAAAAAGGTCACACAAGCAATAACATTAAACGTCTTTGAGAAATGATGGAGCTTGATTCATAGGTTACATTTTAAATTCCCAGTGGGAAGCTTTTTTCATGTACACATTTAGAGAACTTCAAGGCTTGAATTCTTGTGGGGTAGAGACAACCACTCTCTATATATTCATGTACAATAGTGCCCTGATCTGGTTTAGGTATTTAAATGATGCTGTAATGGAAATCTCAATAATAACATGAGATGGTTTTAGAAATTTTGTCAGAGGAAGAATGGCCAGAATATTGAATAATACATTGCTTCACATATTGCAAAGTAAGAATTTAGACTCATGTATCAGGAACAAATTTTAAATCTTCATTGGATTTAGACTGGAATAACTTGTCTAAATTACACAAGAAGTTTGTGGCATAACTGTAACTAAAAACCAGGTTTTTTGACTGATCATGTGCATAAATCACAGGTGATATTTCCTGTACATAGAACTATTATAATAATTATAGATTTTGCACATTGGAATTATTGTATTTATAGATATTATATTTCAAGAGATATCCTGATAATGACCAGAAGGTCTAAATTTGATTCGCAAAGCCTAATGTTTTGTTTCTTCTATATACCAGTTTGATTGTATAACCTTCTAAATGTAGCTTAAATCTATCTTCACTGCTTAAAAGATACTATTGTTAGCATACTGTTGATGGGGAAGGAAAACATGAATGTGATAAAAAATGAAACATTCACAAAGGAGGTTTGCATGTTGAGTTTTGCTCATACTTGCACATTATATTCCAAGAGGGCAATGTTTTCAAAGACTGATATCTATAATCACTCTCTTGCATTTGTATTTAGGCCCCTAAATAAAAGACTTGATATTCAAAGATCCTAAGAAACTATAGCTTCTATTAACTTTTGTGGGAAACTATGGGCTGCTGTGTTGCATGTCTCTAAAATCGGGTCTGAGTGTGTGGCTGTACATACCTAACATTTCAGATGTTAGCTACTGTCTACAGAGGAATTAACACTTCCTCTAAGATTAACATTGATTATATATTGAGCAGTTCTGGCAGAATCAAAGGAATACATAGCCTTAAGGCTCAGTTCTAGCCTCAGATATTTGGTATGAATTGTCATATATTCTATCAAACTAGCTAACTAGTTTTTGTGGTTCCATGCAGGGCTACATTGATTCCAATGGGCCAGGATCTGGTCTTTGGTTTGGAGAGTCTCAGATCCAAAGATGACACCTATGTGATCTATTTCATTGGTACTGCTATAAAACAAATGTACTTTATATTCATCTGCAACACCTAATGATAATAGCCATAGAATATTTTTATCTTTATTACCTTATTTCAATGAGTGTAAATTTCTGAGATTAGCTATCAAAGAAACAGCCTGTCAACACTGATTGGCAATACAATGCTTGTTCTTCCAGAAGTAACTGCTTTTGGAGGTGGAACTTCTGCAAAGGCCATTATGGAAAATACTAACACCCAATGATTTAGGCAGGAAAGCAAAATACTCAACATGCATGAGGCCTTGAGGACCTCAGGGTCTCGATGACCTTAATTCCACCTAGATCATAAGTCTTGGAACCCTTTTCAACACTCCTGATACTAAAGGTGAATCTACCATTCACTTGCTTTGGCAAGTCATTTAGGTAAATAGTTTTTAGGTGTGTTCACTAGAATTGCTTAATTGATTGACTTCATTTTAAGGTGCCTAATTTAAGACCTGCAGGGTCTGATTTCTTCCCCTGCCCCCCAGTTGCTGAACATCTGCAACTAGGATTGTCTTTGGAAATGTGGACAATCAACATCGTTCAAAATGAGACCTGAGGTGAATTACATTGGGTAGGCAAAACCAAGGACACTCTGGGCCCAGTTCTCCCCTGGTTTAAATGTTGTGGAATTTTGTTGATTTGAATGGGTTGAATAGGATGAATTACAGGGCAAAATTTCATGAATTTGGAAATTATACTTACCTGCATTAGCGGGGTGTTGGGTTAACGTTAACTGGTTAATAGTTATGCACCTCTTTAAAGTTGTAAGTGCTATCCTAATACACTAGTATGCATGATTAGTTCAGCCTTTTATTTTGTATAGATCTTTAATATTAATTCTGATAAATGATATCATTTTCCAAATTTGGAGGACAGGGCTAGTTTAGTATTTTAATTTTTAAAGAAATAAATATGAGCATTATCTTAGAAAAATACAGTGACTTGGCTGGCACTTCAACTACCTGTGTAGTCATTACTTCATAATAAAGAATGTTGACATCAAGTACAATCTAGAGAAATACAGTATTACATTGCATACAAAGAGAAGTTAATATAAAACTAGAATCTCTACTAATGGCTGATGAAAGTGCTCCCAAAATTGATATGAACGAATAAATGATTTGGAGACTGAGGTTTTGGTTGGCATGAAAACTTGAGAAGATTCTTGTGGTGCATGAACATTTTAGAAATGTCAACTTTCTGAGGTTTTTTTGCTTTGAATATTATATGACATCTTAATAAGCATGAGATGACTTAATATATGAGATAGGCTGTAAAAAAATGCTATGAGGGATTATAAAAAAGCAGTATTTATTCAACTGTATAAGTGGGTTTTAAAAAAAACATTGTCAATTAAATTCTAATTAAAACAAATATTTGCCTTCTTTTAAAACAGTCAAAATACTTAAAACTCTGAATTTCTTTTATAACATTTTTGAAACCACACCCCATTTTAAGTGATCAAAAATCTCATAGGATTTGGACGTCTTTCTTGTGCTGGAGTTCAACAACATTTAGAACCATAAGACCCTCTTCACCCTCTAGATTCAGGCAAAATTTCTCTAGATCCTCTTTATTTCATTATTTTCTATATTTTGTGTTATTAGTATTTAAAATGATTGTCCACATTGTACATTAATTGGACATTAATATGTAAACAGTTTTTCAATATTGGATTGTATTATATTTAAGAAGGATCACATGGGAATTGAGGAGGTTTGTATATTTAGAAATGGCATAAAAATGTGCCAGAACATATTTTTGTTTCCAGTTAACATAGTACTTAGTCACGTATCTAACCCTAAACAAACAATAGTTGGGCCCATTGATGTGAACAGAACTATTCATGAGCTTAAAGTTAAGCAAATGCATAAGTGCTTCGCTGGATCAGGGCCACAGCGCTTAGTTATTAAAATACTATCCAACATAATTTAAATATTTGCATTAAATAATTATGCACTTATTTTTAGCAGCATGTATATAATTCTGTATTGGATTATAATAGTAATGCAATAGTTATTGGAAAACATTTTTAACAGCTAAATCCTATTCATCGGGATGTAGCACTCAACTGTGTGCCTGTAAACCAGGGTTTTTTCCAAATGGATGAAGAGTTCTGAAACACTGTTATCAATGTGTAATATGCAGGTGAGCTAAGGTATGACTGGTTGAGCTTCTTTGATGTCAGTCCTGCCCAACCTTCACCCTTCCAATGCTAATTAGCTATTTTGGAATTGAACTGGAGCAATATTTAAGGTATTATTCACACTTTTCCAGTATGTTTCTATTAGAAAAAATTGCAGAAAGAATATACATGCAAGAGTGCTAATAGCAAAAGATGCTTCCTCTGCCTGAAGAAGGGTGTTTGTACCCAAAAGCTTGCAAAGATAAATTTTTCCAACTATTTTAGTTGGTCTTATAAAAGATATCAGATTTACCCAAAGAACCTTGTCTGCCTATATCCTTAGACCAACATGGCTACAACCAATATCCCTAATGGCAAAAGGGGTTTTTGTGTGTGTCTAACTTTGATAGGCACATAATTTCATGTTAAAATGCCCAAAACAGAACGAGACACAATTCTGAGTTCTAATGATATTAAACACTTATGCTTTGCCCTCCCTGGATCTTAGAAAATGGCTGGATCTGTGTAGTTCATAGTATCCTCTAGCTCTGTTTATACGTATATAACGTGTCTTATACATATATGAACAAACACATCAAAAGTATTCAGATTTTATTTGGAACAATGTGTCAACAATTATGTAGGTGAAGAGTAAAATAAATATTAGTCCTACATAGTCAGGTTATTTGTGCAAATCAAATAAAACGAACAAACCCCTCAACCTATAACAAAAGTGACCTGCTGTGTCAGTACTAAAGCAAACTGTTGCCTGACCCCTAAAGTGTTCACTCAAGTAAAAATCCTCATGAAGTCAACAGGAGTTGTGCTTGAGTAAAGAGGTCAAATTAGGCCAGCAATTATGTTCCAGAATATAGGCACACCTTCAGCAAGGTATTGAAGCATGTGAATAGCTTATTCAAGCCTATAGGACTCCTCATATGCCTAACCTGGTAAAGTGCCTTTGCTGGACAGGGATCCTAAACTAAGCATAATGGTGAGTGATCTGTATTTGATTACACATTTCCAACTGACTATAATGGCAGGTAGATGTGATTGTTATATTTAATGCTTTGTAACATTTATAGTATATAGTAGAAAATGCATTAAAGCACTGTCACCCTCTCAGTGGATAAATGGATAAAAGCTTTATGTTCTGGTCCAGAACAAGTGTAACTTATTTTACAGGAAAGGAGAATTTGAAAGTCTTTTCTTTCACATGGAAATAAAGATTATTAGCTGAAGAAAACATATTCCACTTTTGATTACTATAGAAGCAACCTTTTAGTCAGGACAGATAAAAAGGCCCTGATAGAATTTAACAACAGAGGTATCTTCTAATGCCTGAAAAAATGCCTAAATCTGTATAAAAATAAATATATATCACAATAATGACTAAAAAAAGTGGTCAACAGAACTATTTCTCTTTTGTGAAATGAAAGAAAAAAAAAGCTATTTAGCCCTTAATTACATTTCTTACTTTCAAAAAATAGCTGTTTAAAGTTGCAATGCAATTAGCATTTAAGGAATTTAAAAATATGCAAATATAGCAAATATGTAGCGCTAATCAGGAACTAAGGAATAGGCAGTCTGGAACCAGTTAGTCTGGATGAATCTAATGATTTCAACCACTTTCCTGCCACAAACCTTTTATGCTTGTGTTCTGTGAGAACATTAATCAAAGCTCGAAGAGCCTTTTTCTTCCATGGGGACAGAATTCCTAACAGGGGCCTTCTGCAGTGATCAGTCTCCAACTGACTACAAATTATCAATACTGATTACCAGATTGCTGCAATGGGGAGGGGATGGCGTGTTCAGCACTGCAGGGCTGGCCAGACTCCCACAGCTCTTGTCTCAGTCTATTTGCATATACAGCTGTCTCATGCCTTTTTCCCAGGGGTACCAGTGCCAGGTTAGAATCTCTGCCATCCCCACTGATCACTTCTCAGATCAAGGAAACTGTATCAGTTTCTTTTTTTGAAATACTGTAGAGCTAGTATTGGAAACATTCAGGTTAACTTTGAACAAATGCTCAAGATTGAAACAGGATTATTGTCAAAGAGATCCCACACTGAGTGTTCATATACATGGCATTTGTTTTTTTTTAGAAGGAGACACCATAGTTTAAACATCTCCCTCATTATTTTGTGCCATGTGTGTGAGCATAATAGGAAACTGTTTTGATATCTTGATTTCTAATGTTTCATCCATGTTTTGTTCCGCTCCACCAAAAGAATCGGACAGAAATTTGCTGATGTTTGGATCCTTTTGAAAGCCAGACTTGCTGGCTAATGCATTTCGATCCTTTCCACACCCTGCACTGCAATTCCTAGTTCTCCACCCATTTCCACCATACAGCAGTTAATCGCAGTCTCAGTTAAACAAAGGGGTGGGGGTCTTGCTAGTGCCTCTTAGGTTAGCCTCACATCATGGTAACTCCCCAGAAGGTCCAGAAAATTAATTTAAATCAGCCTTCTTGTGTGTGTGTGTGTGTGTGTGTGTGTGTGTGTGTGTGTGTGTGTGTGTGTGTGTGTGTGTGTGTGTGTGTGTGTGTGTGTGCACACGCGCGCTGGGGGTGGGGGGAGGAGGCCAGAAGATAAGGTGTTTTGCTGCTCCCCATAATCAAAGACTGCAGTCATGGATCTTTCAGGGTTCTGCCACTGTAATTATTGGCCACCTCGCCCTCCTTTTCAGGCACCAAAGGAGGAGGAAAGATGGGGGCAAAAGCATGAGCATTAGACATTCAAAGGGCTAGAGAGAGTGGGTGTGCAGGGTTGGGTGGGGCTGCTGAGTTTACACAGAGGATTTGCTCTCAGGACACAAACCAGACTGCTTGGAGGCTCCACACTGAAGACAAAAGAAGGGTGGAGAGGCTGCTGCCTGGTCTACAAAAACACCCCGACACGAAGGGAGACAGGAAGAGCCAGTGACCTACTTTCCCTTGGTCCTGCCAGCAGCAGGCTCAGCCCCCATGCTGGAACAACAGGGGATTCTTGGACTTGTCCCGGCTGTGTTCAGCCTTTGCTTGGCTGCTTACCTCCACCCCCTCCCAGCCTCCCCTTCTGCGTTTCTGCGGGGACCGGGCAGATTTCCTGGCCCCTGGGCGAGGGCTCCTCGGGTACCGGCGAGGAGGCGGCAGCAGCAGTCGTATGGGTGGGGTCCGTCTGCAGTGTGCCGGGCGGCTGGCGCTGGGCTCTGCGGGGGCCCTCCCCCTCCCCCCGGGCAGTCCTGGGGCAGCGGCGCAGCCCGGCACAAAGCCCCCCGCCCGCACACAAAGACCCCGGCCCGGCGCCCGGCCTCCCGAGCCGCTCGGCTCCCCTTTGCAGCTGCTTTTCTGATCACGCATTCAAACACTGTCTTTAGGGACGAGCAGAAAGGCAGGGATCGGGGCTCGCAAGCAGGACCCAGGGCAGAAGAGCAGAGCTAACTTCCCTGTTTTCGAGTGGCACCGAAGAAAAGAAAAATAAGACGCTTTAACATCAACCCCTACCTCCCCGCTTGAAATGAGTGTCCAGCTGACATGGCCGAAGCTCCCCAGGGGCAGATCTTTGGGTGGACTTCAAAAGATCCGCAGGCTCCCACCCCCACTCCACCTCCTTTCCTTTTGTTTTTTAATTGGAAAAAAGAGGAAAAGACTTAAACCCATATGTTTAGCATCGTCTTGGTTTTTTTTTTAAACACGTAAGTAGAGCTGACAGTCCTAGGAAATTGCATTGGCTGAAGAAAAAGAGATGTGGTTTCTTACCCATTGCTGTTTTAGCCATGGTGGGATGTGCGGATTCTCAGAGGTGGTGAAGGCAAAGGGCTCCAGCTACAGCAGTGGAGAGAGAGAGAAGACTGAATAAGGCACTGAGTCAGCAGAGTGGGGCTGTGCAAGAGAAGGAGCAAGAGGCAGGAGCCCATGAATAATTATCACTCCTCCACCCAAGCAGATTGGCTCTAGAGGTCCCCTGACATGACTCCTGCAGAGCCACAGTCTCCAAGCATTAAATATTGATCCGCCAATGGTGCTGGAGGACAAAGTGCCAGAATGCAGTTTGAAATGGAAATCAGCCCTTGAACGCCTCTCCCCCCCGGCTGTACTGCGAGTAGTACAGTCCATGTCAAATGTTTTATGTCTTACATGAAAAAGCCTATTGGTGTTGAAAGCTCTGCTGTTGCTATCTGTAAAACATGCCCAAATGCATTTCTAACAATTTTTTATTGTACGGGTAGGACAAAGGGAGGAAGGCTTCCCCCCTTCCCCAAATCATTTTAACAACCACAGTTCTTTTAATTATTTCCTTTATTTTTCCTCTGACCCATAACGTTATTGTTCATTGATGGTCACCACGCGTGGCTGGGCTGCAAGTTTTTGCTTTTTAAGATTTATGTTATATTTTCCTGCCTCATCCGACACATGCAGTGGTAAAACCCAGAGAATGACAGCTGTCCTAATTAGTATCTATACAGGGCTCTAGAAAACGAAAAAGCAGGATAAATGTAAAAATAAATAAATCAATGATTGTGGCAATAGCTCCTCTCTTCTGTAATGTCAGAAAACCAGTGGGAACCTGGATAACCTGCCCTGCGCACAAATAACATCTGGAAGAAGATTGCTTCAGGCTTGAGGTATTAGGAGATATTTATCATAAGCGTCATCGTTAAAGCATGGCAAGGAAAAATCATCTTTGCGACAGAGAAGTGGGGTGAGAGGAAAGAGGTGAGGTGGAAAAGTGCTTCCTCTTGTGCTCATAGGAAAACCAATGAAATGGTTGGCAACAACTTAATGTGTGCAGTGATTTGGAAGGTATGGGTGGAAATGTGGTTTCACCCTAATATATTTTCTATTATAGTTATGGCGAAAAATCTTTGCCTGGGTGTTGGCAGCATACAAAGCAGGGCATACGGGATTAAGAGACAGCAAGACCATCATATTATCTTTTGCTGGACTTTAATAAGCCAAAATGCTCTCTCCTAAACAAATGTACCCTGTATTTCCTCTCCCAAAGATAGGTACTCTTGCTTTACTCATCATGAGAAGCTACCTATGGCCCATACTGTTAGAGACACCTAGCAAATTCCCAGTTTAGAACAAAGGACTTTTGGAAAATGGTCCCTGGGGCCAATCCAAGGCCTGTCTGTATGTAGGGGTGTGTGTGTGTGTGTGTGTGTGTGTGTGTGTGTGTGTGTGAGAGAGAGAGAGAAAGAGAGAGAGCAGAGATATGCAACATAATATTTTTTCCGTAGCATAACAGAAATACGACTCCCTTTCCTCCAGATATGCTAGTCTTCCACATTTTCCACTCTTCCATAACTGAGTAGAATTTCCTTTTATTAAACAAAGGTCCAGTGTCACCACTCAGCACAGAAAAGGCAGCAGCGTGATTACGCTTCTCTCTCCCTTATCCTGGTTAATAAACTAGGACATTGTTTGCTAAGGCAGGGTCCAGAGGATGAAAGTGTGGACAGCATTTTCATTGGCATTATGCTTGCCATTTTTGATCTGTAGGGTGTTCTTTAAGCAGAGAACGAGCCTCTGAAAGTAGCTTGGGGAGAGAAAACTCCATGGAGTTTTCATTTTGCATTCTCAAATGCAGAGCTTGGGCGTGGGCTGTGTGCATTTCCAGCAGCAAGGACATAATGCAGCATGGAGGATGTTGAGATGGCTCCTTGCTAAAGCAGTTTTCTCTTTTCAGGCTATGGCAGGATGAAGGACCTGGTTGGGAGGTGAGAGAGTGAGCCCAGCCCAGTGCTTCTCAGCCTCACAACCAACCAACCTGCCGGCTGCCTTATCCAGCTGTGCAAGCCGTTCATAGGGACGGTGTTCAAGGGGCATGATGTGGGGGGCGAGGGCTACACGGAAGAAGGCAGGGATCTTGGAGGCGGAGAGAGAGAGTGCTAGTGGGGAAGCTGAGTGGAAGTGGGGGAGTTTTTAGAGTGAGGAACCTGAGGAGGGTTGGGCGGGAAGCAGAGCCTCACAGGGACTTAGTGAAAAAGCCAGACGCTCTCGCTTTGTGCACCCAGTTGCCCTTGCCCCCTGCACGACTCCCCCCAAGCCCCAAGCTGGGGCCCAGGCGGCTTCCTGCCCACGGCCGCTGTCCCCGCATTCAGCAGGGAGGCGGGAGCTGTCCGCTGTGCTGAACCCGGGCGCTCCCCACCGCTCAGGGGCGTGGCGGGGGGAGCGCGCCCCGCAGGCGCTGAAGCGGCGGGAGATGGGGAGGATCAATCCTCTGATCAGCGTTTGCTGCCATACAGGGGCCGGGTCAAGGCTGCAAGATGCAGTGTCTCAGCTCCCCCCAGCAGCACCGCTGACCCGCCCGGGCTGCCCCACCCCGCCGCCCCAGAGGAACTCGGCTGCCTCTGAGCAGCTGGGAAAGCTCCAGGCTGGGAGACCGGGGCGGACCCGCGTTGTGCAGGGAATGGGTAGCTTCCTCCACCCCATCCTCTCTGCGTCCCTTGGGCCCTTGGCTTGCCTGGCCACCATCGGTGGAGCGGGGAGCTCAGAGCCAACAGCTGCAAGGCAGAGATGGGGAAGCGCAGTCAGACGCAGAGATCTTCTTTCCATCGCAGCTGCTTTGCAAGCAACCCCGTCCTCCCCACCCTTTCCATTGCGGAGCGAGTTAATGCTGTAGAATAACAGGTTGCTTCATGATGTTGTCATGGCGTGAAGAGAAAAGCTGGCTGCCTCGAGGGGTTGGAAAGGGCAGGGGCATGGGGCGCGGGAGAGATTTCGATGCCAGGAAACCGGTGCAAGAAATGACACGCCGATCACTGTCACTTCAAGCCCTTGGCAAGAGAATTATTTCTGGGGAGTAGGTCTGAGCACTCATTTCCGATCCGCAGCCCTTTCTTATAGGTAATTTAACATGAGTCTTAGGGGAAACTGATTAAGCATCAGGATTTCAGTGCCCACCCCAGGGATTTGTTTTCTGTGATGTGTGGACCAAAGGATGTGGCTTGCTAAAGCTCTTCATTCATAGCACCCTGTCTTTTTTTTTGGCCTGGTTCCTTACACTCAGCCTGCATCTTGGTTTATGAATGGGCATGGTGGACAGATTTGTTTCTGAATGAGATACTCCTTAATTACTTCCAGCAGGCTGCAGGGCCATGGTCTCAGAACAAGACTCTCTGATCCTGGCTTTTTGTCATAGGCTTCTGTGGTTCTGGCCATATCACTGAACCTTTTTCTTTTCTCTCTCTCTCTCTCTCTCTTGCTCTCTTTTTCAGTTTTCTCACCTGCTAGATGGAATAATATTATTTGCACCCTTGGGATGTGTTGAGAAGATGAATGTTAGTTCAGGACTGTAAGAAAATGGGTGCTATAAAAGATCTGAGTATTATTATATAGTGAAATCTTAGAAATTAAGACATGGAACAGACTGCTAGTAGGGCATTTAGTTCATTGCTTTACCATTGCTGAGTGTTCTTCAGGGTTTTGTCTATTCTAGTTAAATAACTCAGGAAAAGAGGCTCTCATGGCTTATTTTTGGGCAACATTTCCACAGATGAATAACTGTCACTATTAAGCATTATGGACCTTCTTCACAGCAGTTTAAAATTTCCTTTAGTCATTTTTAATTATTCTTAGGCCTTCTCAAATTATTTTTCTTGTCTACTCAATCTTAACCAATGTATTTGAAATTCCTTAACTATTAGTCTATTTTAATCTATTGCATACTAAAACTATATTAAAGGAACATTGCTAAGGGGGCACAATCAAATATTAAAAAGTTAAAAAATTCCAGGGTGAAGATTGCTTCTGAAACTTTAATTCAGCTCCCCAATGGATTTGAATTTTGATACTGTCTTTAATAACATTATCACATACCTTTTTTCCTCTGGATCTCTGACCTGGTTAGAACACAGAGCAGACAGCTTTCACTTAATGGGAAGCTAGTCAGTATTTTTTCTTCTTGTGTTTTATTTTTCTGTTATGTGACCCCATGTGTTGTTAACTACACCCCATTTAAATCCCGCTGTGGAGACATAACGGTTAATTTCTTCACTACATTCATCACAAAAAAGTATTTACTTTCCAAATATTAATAAATCAATTTTCAAAGTGCTTGATGAGGTGAAAGTGTAGGATTATCCCACTTGCATACATGAAAAACTAAAATTCAGAGAGAGTAAGATCACAAGGTTCAACTAATTTTGATTGCTTAAATTTGAGGTAGTTTGAACCCAATTTTTCAGAGTAAATTGTAATGTATAGCAGTTAGTATATTCAAAGCACAGCTCCCCTGATTACAGATGCAGCTGTGCATGCACAGCACTTCTGTAAGTTAGAATTGGTCACAAGTCAGAAGTTGACTCAAGTCAAGAAACAGAGGAACACACAGTTAGAGGCCACCTCTGAAAAATTTACTGTAGGTGACTTGCTCAGTGGGCACATCTACACATGCATTAATGTGCCATAATTATGGCACATTAAGTTTAATACCTGTGGGCATTTATACACATACTTTTTCATCCTGTAACACACTGGAGATCCGCTGCTTTGGAGCTGCTTGTTTGTCACTAGAGATCCGCTGCTTGTGTGTCACACAAGCTGACACACACGTGCAGTTGTGTAAGTGGTGAAATGCATGTCAGCATGCAGAAAATAGTGGCGGTGCACTTTTGAACTAAAGCACCTCCCATGTATTTTAGTTCAAAAGTGCACCACTGCCATTTTCTCAGTACTGACACGCATTTTGCCACTTATACAACTGCAAGCATCGCAGTGCTGGGCGCTTGCATGTGTAAAAATGCCTAGAAATAATAGGTACTAACTTAATGTGCTGTAATCAGCACTACTGTGCAGTAGCACCAACACATGTTTTTTACATGACGCTAATGTGCAGTAGATTAATTTTATTGTGCATTAGTACATAAGAACGGTTTTCACTGATGTGGTAATATGTAGTAGAATTAGTTTACTGCACTTCTAGTGTCTCATGTACATGCACCCACTATCATATAGAAACTCTGGGATAGGCAGATATAGAATCCAGTTCTCCAGGTCATTATTCAACTTCCTTAACCATGGGAACATATTTTATTTTCTGCAGTTCTTACCTCATTCAATACACATCTTCCAACTTCTGCAGCAGATTAATCAAGGGTCCTACAGCCAAGTGTCCTTTATAATTTGCCCCAGAATCATCCCCAAACTAGGTCTGTTCTGTGCACTGGATGAGATGGGTCTTCTGGGAAAAAGTCTTATGTAACCATGTCATGAAAGACTGTATCATAATGTATGTTCATAAGAAGCCAAATTAATTTTGGCATATCCTAATTTTTAAGTGTTTCACTTTGCAATTTAATAATGTTCTTTTAAATGTCACTTTTTGCTTGTGTAATTTTCTAGTTTACACAAACAAGTTGAAATAAAAGAAAATTTCAGTTTTATCACATGGCAGCATTTATTGATTCTCATAGGGGCCATTAGCACAGCTGGAACCATTAAATCTACTGCAGTGATCTCTGCCATTTGCAGTAATGGAATAACTCAAAGCCGTAGTACACAGCCACCCTATATAGAGACAAATGCATGAGGGGGTAGGACATTTTGCCAGTAGGTTTCAAATACATTTGTTGACAGCAGAGCAATGGTGAAACTCCAGGATTTGGGTTTCCATTCCTGATTCTGGAGGGAGTGTAGGGCCTAGACTTTTCTGTTGGTTTCCCTATCTTACCTCTTTGTGCCACTTCTCCTCTAATCTGCCCCTGTTCTTCTTAGTAAGCCAATCCTAGTATCTGTTCTGCAAGCTTCTCATCCCAGGCTTAGTCTCCTTGTCCTGGAAATCCAATTCTCTCCTATTTCACTTCCTGTCCTAGCTTTATTGATTAGCCATTCCTAGTTTCCTCAACTGCCACTTCTTTGTCCTCACTCCTTACACAGCCAGTCTCAATTCTTCCCCGCCCCTTCAACCTACACCTTTGCTTCTGAACAGATCTGTCTCTTTTCCCTTTCTTTCCTTGCTGTGTACTAGTTTGCAATCTATGCTCCATGTTAGAAGTCCCAAACTCCTTGCCCTGACTGTCTTAACTTCCCCTCCCAATTCTTCTTCTTCAGCCTGTTCTAATTCTAATATCATTGCTCATGACCCTTAATCTCCAGTTTCTGGCCCAGTTTTCCCTTTCGATGACCTGTCAGGTTCCAGTCTTACTGTGTCCCTCTGGCTTCCTGACTTACTCATTGGAACAAGTTTAAAAAAGCACCTTCCCGTTCTATAGCTTTAACATTGGTCTCCTTGGGATTTAATTTTCCTTCTCCATCCCTCCTGTACCCAGTGACCCCAAGAGGGTTGGGGCCACTGAGAGCAAAGTCCACTAGCCTTAATAGATTGTTCTACTGGCCATTCTTATAACAGGGCACATCTACACATTCATTAATGTGCCATAATTACAGTGCACTAACTTCAGTACCTGTAACAAGTACTAACTTAATGCACCATAATTGGCACTATTGCACAGTAGTGCTGGTGCACATTTTTTTTGTGATGCTAATGCATACTAGACTAATTCTACTGTGCATTAGGATGGCTTTTGCTGTCATGTGCTAATGCACAGTAGTACTGCGCATTTAGCATTTCGCGTAGACGTGCCTACACAGGCATAACAAGCAGGACTTGAATACAAAAGACAGATGTATCCATATGCATACATATATACAAATATAAATGGCTTATCATTAAACACATACACACACACACATATATATACTCATATATACATGTGTTGCTGTGCCATATGTAAAGTGCAATCACAGGTTTACTCTTGAAGTACAATTATGTGCTCTGTTCAGTTACTTATGCAACACTGCATCAATAAAATGGTAGAATGCTGTTACATTTCTACTAGCATCACTCCACTTCTAAAACCACCAATCTATTGGGGACAGGCAGTCAAAAAATCATCCTGTTAAAGCTAGACAATAGCCAGCTGCAAAAGTGATTGGTCTCAGTTGGCATTAACCTCACTTGCTGTAAATGTGGAATTGTATTGTTAAGGCAGTATTTTGCAAGACTTTATGCTGTCAGTTTTGTGCATGCTGCTTTAATAGTACTGTGGTCCTTATGTATAAGAGGGATAATAGTCTTCTCCTAAAATAGGAGTTATAATAGCCATGAAGATTAGTAAGAAAAGAGAATAAATTAAAAAGACAGGAGGAATGGCCAAATATAATAAAAGGCACCATATGAATGAGAGTTGAGGGCTCTCTAAACTTTGGTTCATAATGAAATTCCTTTAAGAATAATGGAATGTAAATATTTGACAGACCCAACTGGCAAGAAATTTCAGACATAAGGGGCCTTTCATGGGAAGTTTCTTGCAAGTAGCTCCCTCCTACTTAAATGCAGTAGTATATGTTGGCTTGTTCTTATTAAAACTTGCGTTTTGGACTATATGCAAACAGAAATATGCCATATACAACAAAGGATATGTAAAGCAATGTACATTGCAAAGTGTGTAATTATTTGCTTTGCTCTATGTCTTCCTCATTATTCACACTGACATGTATACAATTGTTTTAACCTTCTATTGTTGTTATTCTTTTTTGGAATGACTAGATTGTCTACATTTGTTTTTGCTGGTTATTTGTTTTTCCTATGGCTTTTTAGCAAACATTCCTCTGAGGAAGCTGACTGCATACTTGCTCCTCTTCAGTACATATTATATGCCATTTTCACTATATAGGTCTGTGCTTTCATAAACAAAATGTCTTCGTATTCTCTTGTGCATTTCAGGGAAGTGAACAGTATATTGTTATGGCTTCTGAAATAAGGACTTAGTTACTGCTTTGGGGCTTAATTATTTGTTCATGTTTCAAGCAAAATTTCCCTTGAATTAATGGAAATTTTACCATAACAGATGCAGGTACATCAAAATACCTTAAACAGGCTAAACCAGGCCTTGAAAAAGTTAATTCCTTTTTGGTAAAATTCATTCATTGATGAAGACCCCATGCAAAACTCTTTGTCCCACAGGAAAATGGTTCCATAATAAGATGATTGGGTGTCACAGCAGCAGAGGCGGCAGCAGAAACCTCCACAAACCTCTGTGTGTTTCAGAGCTTCAGTCCATGGCAGATCAGAACAGAGAAGAATGGAAGAGAGCAATAAAACCAGGTGAGAGAAGAATCACTAGTTTCATACAGAAGTTCCCAGGACCAGGAAGTGGGACAAATTTTAATTTTATTTTAGTAAGTATAGCAGCCAGGACTTCCTGCTATTCTTTTCATTAGCGTAAGAGTGAAATTGTAGGTGTGATGGACCAGAAATCAGGCAAGAGGCAAGGATTTCTTAGGGTGATATCTTTTATTGGACCAACTATGTATTTGGGATAAAGTTAGACAAGCTTTGGAATACAAGACGTTCTTCCTCAGGTTTCTGATCACAGGAAGTTAGGCACAGCATAGTGAAAAACAAGAGAGGGGAGGGATTGAGAGAGATTCTCTGGGTAGCAGATACACAATTAGCAGAAGAAAAGAGGCTGATTACAGGGAAATCAAGGCCCATCAAAAGAGAGGATGGTCTTTCTTACTTTTCTTGTGTGGAAATAATTCAGGAGTTAGATAAAAATCATATGCCATAAACCCAATATAAATGTTTACTCCATGGTTCTTAGTGTATAGCCAATTTATGATTTTTTGTTTGCAAGTTTGCCTTTTAAAGGTGTTCAGTAGATTTCCCTTGATCACAGGGATAGTGAAGATAGAGAGGGATGGTTTTTCTGTGACAAATGTGCTCATAATGGTGTGTATGTGTCTCCATCCTTTATGTTTTCTGTAAAGGTTCATTCTGGTGTATAGCTGCTGTTTAGTTTCACCCACGTAGTGGCCATGGGGGCACTGGATCATATATGTGACATTTTGAGAAAGACATGTGTAGGAATCATGGATTCTTACGGTTTTTGATGGGGGATGCTTTTTGTATTGGTAGTGGAGATGTGCTAACAGGTTAAGAATTTTGTGCCAAGGCAAGGCTGTGTTCTACTTGATATCTGTTTTTTTAATTCAGTCAGAATGATTTGGTGATCTCTAAGACCAAGGTTAATGAACTATTACATGTCTTAAATCCAGGTTGAAACAGTCTGGTGACCTTTTCTTTGCTCTGGTGTCCCCATGCTTCAGACCTGGGGTTTGAAATGTAGTAGGGGGCTGCCTTTGTATCAGTGATCAGCCTGTTGTCATCACTGTGAAAATCCACTCCAACTTAGCTAAATAATAAGCAAGCATTTGAAAAAATACATTTCAGATGGGCTCAAAAGTGACCTTGTAGAGTTTAATAGGTGGGATGTGAGATAAAAACTAAGTCCAGAGGTGGATTAAGATTTATTGTGGCCCTGGGCAAACAAAATTGGAGGGCCTGTCTAGAGGTGCACTGATATATCAGTCACATATCGTGTTGGCACAGATAAAAGGAAAATTAATGTTATTGGCTTTTTTTGGCCCAGTGTAGTCAATAATGTCACCAATGAGTGTTGCACATGCCACCATGCAGGTGCTCAGGAATTCAGCCAGGCAGCTTGGGGTGTAGACTCCATGCAGTAAGTGGGGGGGGGAGAGATTGAGGCCCCAACAGTGAGCAAGGTAGTGAGGCAGGGATGGTGAAAGGGACCCCCAGGTGGGATGCAGGGGGAGCCAAGGGCAGGTAGGGGGGCATTTCCAACACTGCATGCACCCTGGGGGGCCATAGGAGGCATGTACCCCTCCAGATCTTTGTGTGGGGCCAGGCTGGGATGCTGCTGCAGGCTGGGGGCTGCAATGGCCTCTTCCCAGTGGGGGTGTGGGGGATGGACGGACTGGGAGTGGGGCAGGTGATGGCTGCTCTGGGAGCAGCAGC